>NC_058342.1:5970500-6272000 GCF_905475395.1 Chrysoperla carnea | reverse complement strand
CAAACTTCAGAATGTATAGGTTCGGTTGGGAAAACAGAAGAATAAACACTAACGGAGAAATTTGCGTTTTATGTGGATGGGGCATTGAATCCATAAGGCACATGATTGAGCACTGCCAAGGAACTGAGGGAAAAGAGAGGGAGGGAATCAGTCAAAGAGGATACGAAAATGCGATGGCTATGCTGGAGGTTAACAGTAAAGAGGATATAAGGGCGATATGCGATTACTTGGATTTAATCATCAAAAAGCGTAAAGCAAATTTATGAGCTAATCAAGGAGAAAAGTAGTAGTAAACACAGTATCTTTTTATTTTCTGTCTTTTTGTTAAATTTCTGTGCTATTGAAGCAATAATATGTTGTTATTTTGAATTTTGTAAAAGCACTTATGTTTAATATAATGTAAAGAGTGATAAGCCATTTATTGGCAAATCAAATAAATAAATAAATAAATAAAAATAAAAAATAATAATAATAATAATAATAATAATAATAATACTGTTTTCAAGTAACAGCCCTTGAAGTTTCTTTTTCTATTTTTTTTTTCTTTCTTTTAGTAGGTTCCACATCGCTGCGGTGCAGGGACGGTGCCTGCTTGACCAGAACATTAGACGGACTTACGTATCACTGACTCGGAAGACAGACGGACCAACGGACGTCGCGTTGACTGACGGACGTACAGACTACACGGCCACAAGTCAGTGAATTTTCTTCAAAAGACGTAGCTGCCTTGTGAAGACTTATGTCTCTCAAGGAGATGGGAGGCTCTGGGGTGTAAATCCTGTATCCTCTCTCCCTCCTTGGCAGGCATGAATTCGTTAATATCAAATTTAAATCATATTAATAATAATAATAATAATATTTTATTCGTTCTCTTTCGATATACAATGTATACATAGAATTCGTAGAAAAAAAAATAATCATGTAAAAAAAAAGATAATGCGGTGATGGCCGACTTTTCGTAGACTATCCCGGTATTCACCTTAAACATCGTGGAAAACCATCAAAAACTCACGAGTAGGATAGCTGACATCCGTAAAAGTAAGAATGTCTAAAAAAAAATTAATATGAAATTTGTTTACCTGTAAAAACAAAAAATAATATATTAATTAAATTTCTTTTTCCGGTGATAAAAAAAATCTACCGGAAAGTGTCAAGTATTATTAAAAAATTAAATATTGATATCGGTGTATACAAATTTCCACGGTACATGTTATATAATAAAAAAGAAAAAAAATTGATTACCGGTGTATAAAAAAATTTCCACGGTAAATATCATTTAATTAAAAAATAAATATATAAATTAATCCATTAATATAAAATTATCGAATTCCGGTGATTAAAGATCAACACGGAAAGTATCAGAAATTAAAAATTATAAATACAATTACTTAATACATATATTAAGTTTAAAAATTACTTTTTAGTCCTTCCTCCAATGAATAGAAACACTGCTGTTGCAGGTACCTACGAACTGCTCTGATCGGAGCCATTCTATTATCTCTCATAATGTCATTAACGGTTGACCCTTTACTGATTTTACTAAAAAAAATAATTGCAAGATACCTCGTATTTTTTTCAAAAATGAATATTTACACCTGGGATGAACATATTCAGATGGATTTCGAATCATATAACGATTGCCCTGATTTATATTAAGTTCGAACACATTTCTATTTTGGATAAAAAATTTGTAGATTTCAAAAATATAATGTGAGTAAAATGTCAGTATTCTGTTGTTCGAAAAAAATATTTTACAATTTTCAGTTTTTTTTTAAGTTAAAAATAATTCTAATTGCTCTTTTCTGTATTATAAATATTTTTGAGGCATTTACTGAAGCACCAAATATTACTTTGTCATATGTCATAATTGAAGCTAAATTTGCATAGTAAACGGACAGTAGTGTCTTTTGGTCAACTCTTGATCTTAACGCTCTTAGTTGAAAGCACACTCTGGTCAATCTTACTCTGGTCAATCTTACACATAAGATGTCAATATGAGATTTCCAATTCATTCCTGAGTCTATTTCAACTCCTAGAAATGTCGTTTTACTTACAAACAGACTATGCGTAAAGGTGACACCACCACCAAAAAACACAATTGCTCTTTTGTTAGAAGCAAATCGATTTCATGGCACCAGCTGTCCATTAATTCCATTACATTTTTAATGACTTTCATAAGCTCATCGGTATCTTTCTGTGAAACAACGATGGTCGTATGATCGGCAAAGAGTGCAACTTTACAAAATAATTTACTAAATGAATTTGTTAAGTCATTAATAAATAGGAGAAACAGCAATGGCCCAAGAATAGACCCTTGTGGGACTCCAGACCCGATTGCGCTTCAAAAAATGTATGTCGCAAGTATGATTCAAACCAACATCATGCTAGCCTATATTCAGGGGTTAAACCACCGTTCATGTCGGCAGCTAAAGCCTATGTTTGGAATACGTCTCTCTGCATTTCGGCTCCTCAACCCTCTCGCAGTATCGGTAATGACATCTTGCACTTCATATGCCCGAAACCGTCAAAGTGTCTTACTGGGCACAGCTCGAATTTTGATTCATACCCCTAGTGGTAACTCTTCAAAGAAGTTTTTAGGTAACAGAATTTGCAAATGCTGTCCATATTTTTTACATATACGAGACTTCAAATATAGAAATGAATTCCAACCAAGAGTCTATATCGCCATGAAACTCAGGTAAAGTTATTCGCGCTAAAGCTATTGTTATGTTGAACATGTTTAACTGAATATACCGATGTTGATTCAGTTAAAATGTAATGCCTTCAATTTATGATACTGCAGCTCGATTGAAAATGTCAACTGGTCATATGCAATTTGAACTGAAACCATTTGATTCGCTTCCGTTTTCATGTATAGAATTAAATTTCAAAATATCGTTTTGAATGCTTTTATGATTTTCAATAAAGGATGGCAGCCTTTTGTATAATAATTCACATTGCAAGAAATCGGCTTGCGAAAGATTTTTGACTGTATCATAAATGGAGCCCATTTGTGCAAAAGCACTTTCACGATGAAGAATAAGATTTTCCTTCACCGCTTCCATGCTTTTCCCATATTGGAGTGAGCTATCGCTAACTTCTGCGATAATGGCGCGAAAAGACGAATAAATATTTGAAATGAACTGTTGATTGACTTGAGAAAACAGTCAAATTAATTTAAATGATTAAAATATTATGAACGGCCAATAAGTTGATAATTTCAATCGAACTACAGAACCACTGAGAGAACCCTTTTTCAATATCGGAAAATTTTGAATAAATACAATAAATTAAAAGTTATCAGCAACCAATTACTCGGACACTCACTACAAATGAGTTAACAAGTGAAAATTGTTTTTAGAAAACCCGAAGACAATAATTAAAATTAATGATAAATGAATAAATTGACACCGCGGTCCAATAATTAAAAAAAACATGAGGCGAGGCAGCCAAACAGCATGTATGGCCCTCTTGAATATTTAAATTTTCAGAAAAACTTAATTTAAAAATGAAATTGATTGAAATCGTTGAACAGTGTACAACCCAAATGTATTCTAATTTTGTTTAAAGGAAATTTAAATTAATTTAATATATTGAATTAAACACTAAATCGTATGCGATTTAATTAAATAATTGTAAAAGTTTGTGCGATAAACAAGCCTGTTTGATACCGAAATGAATGTTGTTCAAACTCTGACAGTTAAAGAACACAATGTAAATATTGTGAATTGAAAGATAGATGGCTAGATGGCCATTTGTTAGTCGATTAATAGAAGTGTCCACGCCAATTAAAATGACGGCATACGTTGGTGGTTGAAAATACGGGTTAATTTTGTATTTGCAAAAACTTGTTGACTCAAACAAAATAGCAATGAAATATTGACAAATTTTGAATAATGCATTTATTGAAACATTGTATTGTGAGATTAATTATGAAATTATCCAATTCTGAATCCGAGAATACGGTTTGAAGTGACCAAAACATGTTGAGACAAATGTTTTCCAAACAAAAAACAAACGGACGGTGGACTGTATTAATGAAATATGTACTCACGTGTGATTCGATGGTTATGTTATATCGTGCACAATGAGGTTTGCTTGGAAAAATAGATTCGACAATGAGAATTATAGGACACAATCAAACCTCCATGACATGAGTTTCTAGAACGTTGTATATGGTATCACGATGATAATTTCAACCAAACACAAACTGTTTAATTTTATAGTTCAAATTTTTTAAAGATAATTACTTTAATGGAATTTAGTTAGGTATGTAAACTATTGAAAGATTTAATTATTGATTTTACTATCGAAAACATACCGGCTTGCACGTGGAACCAGACTAAAGGATTGACAAAACACATCACTTTTTAATCAGAAATTGTGCAAATCATACAAATATAATTTATGTAGGAAACAACACTTTTAATTGATTATAATTTATGTTGTAGAAAAGAAATGATTCTCCAACGAAGAAAACGATTGAATTAAATTAAAATAAAATACATACTTAGATAATCGGACGGCGCGAGCCGTCCGATCCAAGCACGCGAAAACGTATGTTTGATACAACACGGAAGCTAAGTAGTTCGTATTGGCTCAGTGATAATCGCTACCAACCTAGTCATAACTAAAATTACTGTTGATTATAAAGGAGTGCGTTCAATGACACGCTTTGAAATGGCTCAAACATTATGCATTTTCAATTTTTTACTTTGTTGCTACCAACAAATAGGCGGTGGCTGGAAATGAACCTCCACCAGAGGCATCTCGAGCGAGTATGGACAATCAAAAAAGAATCCTTATAATCATAATTATAAAGTAAAATAAACACTTAGAGAGAATGATGCATAGTTTAAAATGCTAATACAAAAACTTGATCTGGGTAATTCATATTTAAGAAACGATACGCAGTTTCGCAAGTTCTCAAACGATAGCGACTCTGCACATTTCTGTCCACTGGAAAAAAGAAAACAGTCTACCAAAAGTTTTTGACTTGAAATAAAAAGAAAATTTGCAAATAATTATTAATTTGAAATTGTTGAAATTTATTGCAACTAAATAAATGTATTACTAACAACATTTTACACTTAAAATATATTATAAATATTTGTGATACGACAATTTTTAATGTTAAAACTAATATTTGAATACAAAAATATTTAAGGTTTTAAACCTTATAGAACATTTTATTTTAAAGCACATTTGCATATAAATATAAATTGATTACAGATTGGAATTTCTAAATACAAGAAAAATATACAGTAAATCGTATGAACATGCACCTAACAAATTAATTGCCGAAGAAAATTGAGTTAATTAAAAATATTTAAAATTATAACAACAATCAATCAAAAAAGAAAAAAATCTCAATAACCGCTTGGATGGAAAAACATATATCCTTTTAATGCAGTAAATGAAGTTAGAAAAGATCGCAAGATAACAACAACAAAAACTACTAAAATATTAGTAGTAAAAAAAAAAAAAATACAAAGTAAACACTTTAAAAAAAGACCATTACCGAGAAAATGGTACGCAAAGTAATAGATTATAAAGTACTTATTCATTTGATTAGGTTAGTTTAGTTATTAAGCATGAATTATAAATTCAAAGCATTTAAAATGCAAACATGATTAAATCCATAAAAAAGTGTAACGGAAAATGTAAGTAATAGGTCATTACTGCATAGAATATTAAAAAAAATTTAAAACTATACCAGGCTGAAGATATTTTTTTTTTAACCTTCGAAACTATTTTGTTTTAGATAAATTTTAGATAAATGATCTTAAAATACATAAAACGAAAAATTATCGCTGAAAGCCAAAATATGGAACAATGCTTTCTTGAAAAATGCTTAGACCTAAGAGACATTATAATAATAATAATAATATTTTATTCGTTCTCTTTCAATATACAATGTATACATAGAATTCGTCAAAAAAATAAAAAATAAAAAATATAATAATAATAAAAGATAATGCGGTGATGGCCGACTTTTCGTAGACTATCCCGGTATTCACCTTAAACATCGTGGAAAACCATCAAAAACTCACGAGTAGGATAGCTGACATCCTTAAAAGTAAGAATGTCTAAAATAATTAAATATGAAATTTGTTTACCTAAAAACAAGAAATAATATATTAATTAAATTTCTTTTTCCGGTGATAAAAAAAAAATCTATCGGAAAGTGTCAAATAATATAAAAAAAATAAATATTGATACCGGTGTATAAAAATTATCAATGTTCTGTCGGAGCTCGAATTGAAAAATAATAAGGAACTAAAATATCGCTATATCATTTTCGAAAAAGTGAGTACTTTCAGTTTTCTCACTTTAAAATATAGGCGATTAATTGAAACATAAATAATAAAAAAATACAATTTTCAGTGGTTAGTGTTATGTATTAAATAAAAGTTAAGGGAAACAGTAGCCTTGGATCATCTATCAAAAATACCAAATCGTATACAAGTTTTGGATCGAAAATTGGGATTTTTTCAGAAAATATAATTACAACATTACATTTTCAAATAATTTTACGTTATCAAAATTATTAGTAAATAATAAACAAAAAATTTTAGATAAAGAATAATCAGGTGTTTACCAAATTAATTGTGCAGAATGTAAGGGCGTTTGTAAAGTTGCTGATCTTGAATTTATGATCAAATTGATTCAATTATCACTCCTCATTGCTCTTTTGGCTTACAAAAGTAGAACCCGGAAATAAAAAAATACAATTTTTGTGAAAATATCAACCTTTTTAAGGCATGTAAGGGAGTTTTTTCACTAACAAGCCTAAAAAGGCTTAAATTAAAAAAAAAGAAGATATTTTTAGTTTGGGAGGTCAACTTATGCAAGGGGGGTTGGTAAAAATTGAATCAATTTGATTCTAAATTTGAGCTCAGTGACTTTAAAATCTCCCTTACATGCCTTCAGAAGGTATAAATTAAAAAAAAAAAAAAAATGGTGATTTTTATTTTGGGGGTCAACTTATGTGGGCTAAAAGAGGGGAGGGGTAAAAATTTCACGAGCTACCCCAGAATTACCCTTATATATCATTAAAAGTCTGAATTGGCAAAAAAATGGAAAATTGAAACAATTTGATCATAAATTCAAGATCAGTAACTTTTAAAATCGTCTGAGATGCCTGAACAAGACTTAAATTTGCATAAAAATGGTAGCATTTATTGAAGGGATCTACTTAAGTGGGCTTCTTTTGTTAGCCATTAGGAGTAAAACATCAAACATTTTGACTGAAAATTTTATATAAGCGACCCCAAAAATCCATTTATACGTTATTCAAAATCTTAACTTGCCATCAAATGGTCTACTTAATTTTGAGAGTCTTGCAGACCTCCAGGGGTCAGGAGGAGGTGCATAAAGGAGCTTATTAATAAAAATATCTTAAATTTTGGCCTTTTTTAGCATTTTAACTTATTTAAATTTTTTAAACGTTATCTGATTTACGTTACAACTTAAACGTCCCGTCACCCGTCACCCCAGTGGTGCGGGGGTTAAAATTAAAAAGTTCCGATTTAAACCATATAGACTTCGTTTAGAATAATTTTCTGAAGCCAATGAAAAAAATCGGAAGTCTATACACCCAGCAAAAAAGTTTTTCGAAGGAAAAAGGTTATTTTACTGTACTAGATTCTTAGTTGGCGTTGCAGTCTATTATTTGAAATGAACAAATAATTGGACAACTATATGCAAAATTGCACAAATAGGTGAACATATATTAATTTTATGGAGCCATGACTATATAAATCCAAATAACAAATTCATGTTTTCTTTTTTTTAAATAATATGTTTTTTTTTTGTTGTTAGTTCAGTAAGTTAGTAAAATGGTATCTATCTCATCGCTTGTATCAAAGATAGATACAAGCGATCAACAAAAATCATAACAAATATAAATCAAAATTATGTATAGTTACCCGCTTAGAAATTTTATTAGTGATTATTATTAATTATAATACAAATAATAGTACGTTTCGAATTAGGGGCCTTATTTTTGTGAGCGATAAAGGCACGTGTTTATTATAGTGAGTAAACCCGATTCATTTTCCTTAAATCCAATTATTATCTTTACTTATTATAGTAACCACATGGTACTCGACAAAACTAAGATGAGTAGCAAAATTTCCTTTAACCAATAAATTCTTAATTATTTACGGTTGAGAATCAGCGTAGAAACTACAGTGCATTTTTTAAATCGATATAAAATTAGAAAATCATAGCACCAGTACCCAACAATGTCCATAAAGATATTATTATTATTATGTTAGAAAATGAGTTAGAAACAGTAATTTGATGAAACTTATTGGACATAGTATCTTCTTTCAGTGCCATGTGGTTCGTTATACATTTTGATGTTTTTACATGATTTATTGTTCAATTTTGATATTTATGAATTCATTTTATTAAACTTTTTACTTTCATTTTCTATTGAATATTATTATCATTATATCATGCATATATGTAATATGCAAGGTATACTAAGTTTGGTCCCAAGTTTGTAACGCTTAAAAATATTGATGCTACGAACAAAATTTTAGTATAGGTTGTTCCGTAATTTATGTTAGTTAGTGTACATAAATTACGAACACAATATATTATATAAATTAATGGTTCTATTTCTTATGCGGAGATTGATCAGAGCGCGGAGTAATTCCTAACGTACTTGTTTGAATATTGATAGGAGTCCTCTTTCGACTTCGGATCTCGTACTGAACTGATTAAAAAATAAAATAGTAACAATAATGGAACTTAGATTCTGTATAACTTATAATTAATTTTCACGTGGCGTATTCTAAAAAGTATTTGAGCGAGCTGAGGTATTTTTATAAAAACAAATGATCTGGCATGTTTTTGATTTAATCCAATTATTGGGTTTTGGGGTTTACAGTTTTAAAGGTTTTAATTTTACTTTATTATGCATCCTTTTTCTTAACATTTAATTTCAATTTGTTTGAATTATCTAGATTAAAGTTGATTTAGAATTTGTAAATTGTTATTCAGTCAAACACTTAATGTGTTGAATTTGTATACTTTATAAATACCTTTGTAACTGATTATGGTTTACATAAAATACTTTTGAAATTTATAATTATCTTATGATATTATATTTAACTCTTTCCTTTCTTGGGTATTTTTGTTTTGTAGATGTGAGATTTAAATCCACAAGGTAATATTTCGGTAAGTAAAGTATGAAGCCTTTGCTTTTTGGCACTAAACATTCCATCCAGTTACGATCAATTATTCTCTGGATCTGTCGGTTTTGAATATCAGGGTGGCTTTAAAAAGAACAATTATCCCCAAAAACTGTATGGGTGGGCCTAGCACATTTCTTAACTCTGAATCCTTTAAGGATTATTCCCTTAATTAATGAATATTCAATTCATTAATTATTTATTCCCGGAAATAATGAATACTATATTCATTATTTACTTCATCCTCTTTTCTATAACCCCCATTTAGGGTAAGCTACCTTTTTTTGCTTCATTTGGCAGCGAGCCAAATGGAAGGATGTTTAGTGTTTGATAACCGGAATTTACCGTAAACTCATTGATATACCATTTTCGTCGGTTATCAAACTAAATAATTTTTTTTTTATCTACACTACATTTTATCTTCCTGTTTCTATCTCAAACCGTTAATATGAATATATGTTATTGCCATTACTTATGATTTTTTAATTTTTTTTTTTCTCTTTTTTACCTTAAAATTGAGATTTTGCTTATTTAAAGCACCTTTGTGCGTTAATATTCTAATAAATGACTTTGAAGTTATACTATTAAAATTTTTTTTGTTTTTTTTGATAAATACCTGGTGTATTTTCTTTCTCTCTTTTAGGTTTTTTGTTGAACATTTTATGTACAGTTTTTTTCTTGTAGGTTGGATATTGATTTGTTTCCATAAAGTTCATTAATCTGGTAGTTTAGCAGCAATATGGATTCGTCAATTACGGAAGTACAAACGCAATCGGATGGACCAGCAGTACCTGTCCCAGGCACTAATCCACGTAGACGACAACATACGCCATTATCTACCTTTAGAAGTGCAAGAAGGCGAATTGATGATTTGGTAAGTTCTCCTTTAAGACAAACTTCATTGTTTCTGCAAGGAACCACAAAATTGTTACGGAATTTATCTTTGGCCGTTAACCAACAACAGAACTATGTTGCTGAATTAACTGGAAATGCGCAAATGCAGCTAAACCATAATAATCACAGTAGTAACAATAATAATGAATCTGTTCGACCGCATGATGTCATTAAGGAAATTCCTATATTGGATGTATTGAACTATGAGTCGATTTTGAATTTTGTAATAGAAGTTGATGAAGTAGTTTCACTTCGCATTATTAAAGAGTCTATTTTAATAAGATCATTAATTGCGAAAGTTAATGTGCACTCACGACATAAGTGGTCTGAATTTATTGTACAAAATTTGCCTTGGAATATAATCCGAAATAGTCTAATAGCTTGTATCCCTTATCCGGAAATTCAAATTTTAGTAGACCGTTTTGTGCGACGAACACAGAGATTAAATGAAAAATTATACAATTTTTGTCTTTCTATTCGTAAATATGCTAGAGTAATTTGTCCGTTATTTCCGAAAGAGGAAATAATTAGCATTATATTTTCTCATGTAAATTCGCAGACATATGATTTAGTTAAAACTATGGATATGCCACGTAATTTCGAAAATTTAGATTCTTTTGCTATGAAAATCGAACAAATACAAAACCGTGTTGCTTCCTATTCGACTGTTTTGCCAAGTACTAGTTTTCGATCATCTACAAATCGTTATGATATGAATGCTTCAACTAGTAATCATAGAAATGCTATTACACAGGCTGCAAATTTTTCAAATAGTCCATCATTTAAATCATTCTCGTATTAACTTCACTAACTGTGCGTATTGTAAAGCGTCTGATCATCTTATTTCAGATTGCCCTACAAGGCCTCAAAGGCGACAAACTTCAGTAGCAACTACAGAAATTGATTCTCAACCTTTACCAAAGAATAGTTCGAGTGCTTCAAGAAACTAAATTCTAATTTCCCTAATCTTTCTATACATTTGTCATTGGTTTATCTTAATCTTTCTTGTATCTCTTTATTAGCTCTTTTAGATTCAGGTAGTACATGTAATATTATTTCACGACAAGCAGTCAATTCCTTACACAAAACAATAAAAATTAATTTGGAAACTGTTTCGTATACGGCAACGTTACCGGGTTCTAATTTTATGCAATTTAAGCAAGCTTGTAAATTATCTTTTAAATTGGGCTATTTTTCTTGGAAATCTACCTTTTTAATTGCGGATAATATCCCTTTTCCTGTTATTATAGGAACTGAAACTCTTACTCGCACGGGTATTTTAATTAATTTTGCGACCTCAAGAATCAAATTTCAATTTGATTCAGATGTTGAAGTTCCATTTGTATCTTATAAAAGTGATTCAAAATTATGTAATCTAATTTCAGAGGTTCAAGAGGTGTTATCACAATCTCAAACTAAACGCTTAAATAAGGTTTTATCTATGTTTTCATCTGTTTTATCTAGTAAACCAGGTTTAGCTCGCAATTTTGAATATAAATTAATTCTAAAAGATAGCGAACCTGTACGAAAATCTCCATACTATTTACCTAAAGATAAAATGCAGCTTTTGGAGGCGCATATTCAGGAGTTAGTGGATTGAAAAATTCTTTCTCCATGTATTTCTCCTTGGGGAACACCGGTAATTTTCGTTCCAAAACAAAGTGGTGTTCGTTTATGTGCCGATTATAGGTTCGTGAACCCTAAAATACAGTTTGAACCACTTACGGGCGTGAAAATGAACTCTATCTTTGATTCCTTTAGTTCGACTAGGTATTTTTCAAGTTTAGACATGAGTAAAAGCTTCTATCAAATTCCCTTAGCTCCTGAGTCTCGCGATATTACTGCTATTGTAACTCCTTTTTGCCAGTATCGCTTTAACGTGGTCCCTTTTGGTATGGTAAATTCCTCTCAAGCACTTAATAAGTACTTATTACGTGAATTTTCTGACTTCCGGAAAGAAGGTTTTTTCTTGCAGTATTATGATGACTTGATTGTTTACTCAGATAACTTGTATGAGCATATTTCTCAGTTGTCAAGAGTGTTTAAACGTTTCCAGGAACTAAATCTAACAATTAATCCTGAAAAAGTTCTTTTATGTATGACACGCTTAAGACTTTTAGGGCATGTTGTCAGTTGTATGGGAAAATTACCTGATCCAGAAAAATGTGCAGCGATAAATACCCTACCTTTTCCTAGAAATCTTAAGGAAGTGCAAAAGTTCGTGGGTATCTGTGCTTTTTATGCTAAGTTTATTCCAAACTTTAGCTCTATTGTTAGTCCCTTTAATGGTCTTAAAAAGAAAAACGCAAAGTTCAAGATCGATCAAAATCATCATACAGCCTTTCAACAACTTAAAAAAGCTTTAATATCTCCCCCTTTATTACGTTTCCCAGATTTTAATTTACGTTTTATTGTTACTACTGATGCTTCTTCTTTCGGTATTTCGGCAACCTTGTCGCAAGATTTTGTGGACGGTAGACATCCTATAGAATATTTTTCAAAGAAATTACAAGGAGCGGAAATTCGCTACAGTGCGCACGAATTGGAATTACTCGCTGTGGTCAAGGCCCTAGCGCATTTTAAAGATTACCTGTTGGACAGGGAATTTTCGTTAGAAACTGATTGTTCAGCTTTAGTATGGCTCTTTAAAACACCACAAACCTTTAATAAACTCAGTAGATGGATTTTACAATTGAGTAGATTTAAATTTTCTATAGTACATATTCGTGGAAAAGATAATGTTATAGCAGATACCTTGTCGCGTATGTTCGAACAAAACGAGAAAGATACTATACTTGATAATTTAGAAAAAGTTCATATTTCGGAGTCTAAACTGTTATTATCTAATATTATTCACACGGAACCGCAAGGCTATTTATCTCTACGAGAATCACAGAAAAATTCGGAATATTGCAAATTCATTTACCGTGACATCGAGTCGGGTTTAAATGTCAAAGATTTCTTTATTCGGGATGGTCTTTTGTGTAAATTCGTGGGTAAAAATCGTGTGAAAAGAATAGTTCTTCCCGAAAATTTTTTAAATTATACACTTCAGTATTTTCATAATCTATCTCATTCCGGTATAACGAAACTGTACAGAGATATAGCTAAAAGATTCTGGTGTAAAAATCTATTGTTGGTGAAAGATTTTGTTAATAAATGCGAAATCTGTGCGATCATGAAACCACACAAAAAATCAATGCTCGTTAAACCAACATATATATCCCCAGAAAATGTTTGGACGCATTTGTACATCGATTATATTGGTCCGTTAATAAATTCCGTTGAAAATTTTATATACGTTTTTGTAGCGATGGACGGATTTTCCAAATTCTTAAATACAATTCCCACTCGTAGGGCTACGGCGGCTGTAACAGTTAGAAATTTAAAAAATATATTTTGTCAGTATGGTTACGTGGATTTTGTTATTTCTGATAACGCTCCGAATTTTAGGTCGGATTTATACAATGATTTCCTAATGAAATGCGCTGTACGACCGGTATTCACTTCACCATATAATCCCGGAGCAAATCTTTGTGAACGCGGTAATCGAAATATTAAAATAAACTTATCCGCTGTTTTAAAAATGGAAGATTTAAATCATAAGTATTGGTCAGAATTATTGAAGTCTATTACTTTCAACTGCAACCGTACGTACTATTCTTCTATTGATATGACACCAGCAAAAGTTTTTCTGGGTAGAGAATTGAAAACTCCTTTCGATTTAGCGTATAGTAATAATTTAGCTGAAAAGAATTTTTCGATTGATGATGTGAAGGTCGCGATTCATGCCGCGAACGTAAAAGCTCTAAAGAAATATAAAGATTATCCTCTTCAATCAAATTTAAAAATAGGTGATACTGTTATGATTAAAAACATAGAACCATCTTCGACCTTTGATACTGATAAAAAATTCGCTGTTCGGTTTTCGGGTCCATATGTTATTACAAAATTTAATACACCGTCTTCTGTACAAGTAAAACATATTAATACAAACGAAATGAAAAAATGTCATATCACGCATGTTAAACCTGTCAATCATAGTTCTAGATAATTACATTATCGTGAGGACACTAATATTTATTTAACGATATAAATCTGAAAGAGAAATTGGTACATCAAGATTGTAAATGAATGAAAACTTATTGAGCTATTTATAGTTATTTTATTCTTAATGGCAATTTGGATCGTCTGGTTGGGTGAAGTTTGTATATCTTGCCGTTATTTTATTATTTAATATTAAAATTTTTCAAACTTTAAAT
Source organism: Chrysoperla carnea (assembly GCF_905475395.1). NCBI lineage: Eukaryota > Metazoa > Arthropoda > Insecta > Neuroptera > Chrysopidae > Chrysoperla > Chrysoperla carnea. Next base: position 6,257,638 of record NC_058342.1, on the reverse strand, counting down.
TTTTCGTAAAAGTTATACCATGTTTCATCATTGGCTCCCGATTAAATTTGCTGTGTGCATAATTTTTTATATATCCTTTGTGATCTTAGTAATTTTTTTTCTTTTTCCTCTTTTCTGATTATAATACTAATGAATTTGGATTTTATTGTGAAGTATGCTCTCACAATTGTGTATATGAAGTAAATTATCATAGCCATAACCTAAAACTGAAATAAAAATAATTATTTAACAACTTATAAAACGTATATTACAAACAATAAATATTAAATTGTTTAAATCATTACCTATTAGCAATTATAATTTATTTGATGATTATTGTTATATTTTCTAATAATTGGTGACTTATAATAATACTAGAATTTTCCATATAGATCCGTAATATTATCTTTTGGTTAAATATTGTCTGAACAAATTTTGCCTATTACCGCAATGTATGTTTTTTTTTTTTTTTGGTTATTAAAAAAAAAAAAGGAAGAAAACTTTTGTTTGTTAGAGTAAAAGTTTGTTTAGATAAATTGTTTATATTCCTAGTAGAATGAGCGGAAAATTCGCATACATCTAATATATATTTTTTTTTTTTAATTTTGATTTTTCCTTTTGTTTGAATTCTTACAAATTAAATGGGTTTGTTGCATAATGTAAAAACTTATTATAAAAATCAAGTCTTTTTCCTTTTCTTGGAACTTACCGTTTCTTAAACAAAATTTTTTTTGTATACGTTGGGGTATTTGAACGAATACAATGTGTATAATTTTAATACGTTTTAGTAGTAATCAAATAAATAAAATAATTTTCATCCAAAGAAGGGAAAGGACTTCACCGAATTTATGTTCTTTTAAATTTTCGCACTCTAATAATTATACTTTAATAACAAATAATTAAATCATATAATTTTTCAAAAAAAAAACTGTGTTGTATTTAACATCAGCTGATTATTCTTGTTTATTTGACACAAATATGGTTTGTCGATAATACAGAAATCTGTAAGTGCATACTGGATAGAGAACGAACTGAAATTTCATACGCTTATGGCACAAATTATGTTTGTTTATGGAGATGGACTATTAAGTTTTACAAAATGTGATAATGCATAATTATATTTGGAAACACAAAATTCGATGGAAGATTTTGTAGATTTCTTTTTTTCTTCTTTTTCACAATAAACAACTTTATGATGATACTACGTATATGAATTCATAATTGGATGTTGGCGTCAATTTTTATGCAATCGATATAACTGTTTTGCTTGAGCATTAAAAACATTTTGAATGTTTAATTACTTATATTTAAAACTTGACATATGGTATGGTGATGGACACATTAATTTGTAATTTGCCTAGTGTATGATTTTCTAAGTGCTATTAACAGGTGTACTCTGGAATTTTATTTGCATCAGCAATATATATGAAGAGCGAATTGGCAATAAGATGGTTTAATGTAGTGGTGCGAATTAACTCCTAATCTAAATTTTAAATTTAACAATAAATGATCATTTAACGAGTACAATTATTTAAGTTTTTCTTTGTTAAGTAAGTTTGTATATGGCAAAGTAGGAATTCAACACATTCTGTAACTTTAAAACAAAAATTTTTTTAATTTTATATTTAAAGTTGTAAATCAGGTTTGATGAAGACATACCTGTAAAAATAATTTTCTTCTTTTTTCAAAGTAATTTGTTTTCGTCAATTGACATAATATTTTCTTTTTAACCCTCTAAAAAATTGTCAGAGGTGTAATTTATTTTTTCTTTGTCTTTGTAAATGTTAATAATATCGTTTTCATGTTGTATTTTTCTTTGCAAGTATGGTTAAAAAATTAAAATAATTTATTAAGAAAATTTTTACATATATAGTTAAGAATTAAAATAATTTATTAAGAAAATTTTTACATATATAGTTAAAAGTTAAAATAATTTATTAAGAAATTTCTTTACAAGTATAATTAAAAGTTAGAAATAATTTATTAAGGAAATTTTTACATATATAGTTAAAAATTAAAATAATTTATTAAGAAAATTTCTACAAATATAGTTAAAAGTTAAAGTAATTATTAAGAAAATTTTTACAAATATAGTTAAAAGTTAAAAATAATTTATTAAGAAATTTCTACAAATATAGTTAAAAGTTAAAGTAATTATTATGGAAATTTTTGCGAGGTATGGTTAAAAGTTAAAATAATTTATTAAGAAAATTTTTACAAGTATAGTTAAAAGTTAGAATATTTTATTAAGAAATTTTGATAAGATAGTTGAAAGTTAAAAATGATTTTTTTTAAAGCTTAAAAATTTTTTATGCAATGTTAGAAATTTTTCTTGAATTTGTGATTTGAATAAATCAACTGGTGATTTAAATTATATTATAGATTCTAATGGAAATTGTCTATGATTATATTAATCATTAATATAATTTTCTTTTCTTCTTTCTTAAATTTATAGTTTATACTTAATAAAACAAAATGTGAAAATGGATGCATATCGTTTGAATGATTAATTTGGGGTGGATTTCTTGCTTTCTTTAAACTTGGGGTGGTTACTTTAAAAAAATTTTTTTTTTTCTAAAAAAAAAAAAAAATTTTTTTTTCCCCTGACTCTTGGGGAATGTTTCGTAATTTATGTTAGTTAGTGTACATAAATTACGAACACAATATATTATATAAATTAATGGATCTATTTCTTATGCGGAGATTGATCAGAGCGCGGAGTAATTCCTAACGTACTTGTTTGAATATTGATAGGAGTCCTCTTTCGACTTCGGATCTCGTACTGAACTGATTAAAAAATAAAATAGTAACAATAATGGAACTTAGATTCTGTATAACTTATAATTAATTTTCACGTGGCGTATTCTAAAAAATATTTGAGCGAGCTGAGGTATTTTTATAAAAACAAATGATCTGGCATGTTTTTGATTTAATCTAATTATTGGGTTTTGGGGTTTACAGTTTTAAAGGTTTTAATTTTACTTTATTATGCATCCTTTTTCTTAACATTTAATTTAAATTTGTTTGAATTATCTAGATTAAAGTTGATTTAGAATTTGTAAATTGTTATTCAGTAAAACACTTAATGTGTTGAATTTGTATACTTGAATTTGTATAAATACCTTTGTAACTGATTATGGTTTACATAAAATAATTTTGAAATTTATAATTATCTTATGATATTATATTTAACTCTTTCCTTTCTTGGGTATTTTTGTTTTGTAGATGTGAGATTCAAATCCACAAGGTAATATTTCGGTAAGTAAAGTATGAAGCCTTTGCTTTTTGGCACTAAACATTCCATCCAGTTACGATCAATTATTCTCTGGACCTGTCGGTTTTGAATATCAGGGTGGCTTTAAAAAGAACAATTATCCCCAAAAACTGTATGGGTGGGCCTAGCACATTTCTTAACTCTGAATCCTTTAAGGATTATTCCCTTAATTAATGAATATTCAATTCATTAATTATTTATTCCCGGAAATAATGAATACTATATTCATTATTTACTTCATCCTCTTTTCTATAACCCCCATTTAGGGTAAGCTACTTCTTTTTGCTTCAAGGTGTTTATAAAATCACCTTATTAGTCGATTTTCGGTTGTCCGCCCGTCCCTCCGCCTGTCAAGTCGATAACTCAAAAACGAAAAAAGATATCAAGCTGAAATTTTTACAGCGTACTCAGGACGTAAAAAATGAGCAACATAGTTCAATTGTTTCAATCAATTGATAGAACAAAAGTTTAAATGTAAAAAATATTTCTTATACAAAAACAACCAACTTTTGTTTGAAATTTTGCGAAACTTTTGTAAAATTCTTATAACTTTTTGAAGGACACTAGATGATGTCATCCTAGATAAGACCCATTTAAAAGTCTCGTTCCGTCGCGAGGACAGACTCACCAGGTTTCCAGGTTGCCCTTTTTGTGAACCGTCGAACTGAACTTACTCCATCTTCTTATATATATATATATATATATATATATATATATATATATATATATATATATATATATATATATATATATATATATATATATATATATATATTATATATATGTGGAGTATCGGAAATGGCACATCCTGTTGAAATAAAAAATCCCAAATTTGCAAAAATATTATAAAATTATTTTTTATTCTTGTGTGAATTTCATTACTTAAGCAAAAATAACCAATATAATTTTTGTATAAATAAAATCAATCGAAACCATTTTTTTTTCAGTTCTAATCAAAGTTTCGTAAAGTTCTAATAAAATTTTTGTCAGTCAAGTTCAAATTATGTCATTGTATTTTTATTTTATAATTTTAATAATTGGTTTAATTTTGTTTTAATAAATTAAAGATTTAATATTGTGTAAAATAATCGTATGTTTCTCGAAAAAACTAAATGGCGATCCTCCCCATCTTTTAACAAGATTGCCAAGTCGTTCTCAAGCATTATAATTCGGACAAAAGTGATTGGAAATTAATCATCGAAGTATAATATATTTGGGACACGACATTTATATATATATGTGTTGTTTTCTATTTTCGTGATGTTGGTAAAGTTGTCCCAATCTGCTTTTGGTAGATTAATTTTTGCTCGTGCTCTTTCGGATAAAATTGACTTTTAGTGGAGATTATAATAGGGAAATGGTCACTTGAGCATAGGTCTGGATGTGTGTCCCATTCTAGTTCTGTAATGAGTGTTGATGTGCATAGGGAAATATCGATGGAAGAAAAGGTGCCGGATGCTGTTGACAAATGTGTTTTTTCCATTGTTGAGTATCACAATGTCTTCATTTTCCAGTAATACATTTGCAAGGATTTTTCTTCTCCGGCAAGTGTGGCTACTCCCAATTGTGCTCGAGTGAGTGTTGGTGTCGCCTAAAAGCAGAAAGGGTCTTGGGAGCTAATCTATGATCTCTTGAATTTGGGTTTTTGTGAATGATTGGTTTGGGGGAATGCATATGTTGCAAGTTGTAATTTTTTAATTTTTTTGTTACCTCTTGGGCGTAAATACCATTGCGTATCAGTGTTGCCACTCCTCCAGAAGCGATACGGTTATCTAAATAGTCGTATCTATAGAATTTGTAACCCGTTATGTTAGTTATATTTTTTGGTAGTTTATGGGTTTCTTGGAGGCACAATATTTCTGGGTTGTGTTGTTATATGAGAAGTTGCCGTTCTGGTAATCGGAAGTAAAATGGACGTTTACGTTCCATTGGATTATTTTGTACGCCATTAGTAAGTTAGGACGGCAGGTATGATCTGTGTTGTAGTTATTTGTGTTATCATCTGAAGAAATTTCAATGTTGAATGAGTCTGTGTTATCGCTCGTGATGAGCAAAAGTAGTTTATTTTTAAGCCTGGTTAAAGCGGATTTAATAGATTTTTTTATAATGTATTTCAGATATTTTGTGTAGGTTGTCAAGTAGGGTTATGATTGTATCTGGATCAGTATTATATTTTCTTACTAAATGCTCTATGTTGGGTTGGCATGGGATTCTGTTACAAAGTTTTTTTAAAGTTTCGAAGTTGAATATAAAGTTATGGGGATCTTTTTCAAGTGTTTTGCGAAAGACGTTTATGTTTTCTAATAGGTGTTTTTGTTGCTTTTGTTTAGCATGATTCGGGTTTTCGTATTAGGTGTGTCTGGGTTAGGAGTTATTTCAAGTGAGGTATTGCAGTTTTGGGTTCGTTGCTTCGGGTTTTTCGTGGTTAATGATATTGATTTGGTTTTGATATTTTTTTGGAGAGTCAATTTCGTTTGGATGGGCTCGTTTTTGTTTGTTCCTTGTCAGTTATTGTTTTTCTATTTCCGTGTTTAGAGGTAGTTTTTGTGTGTGGTTTGCTGTTAAATTTTCGGCAGAGGATTTCGCTTGTGAAATTTTAATTATATTTTCTGTTGTTTGAGTATTTAAGGTGTCTTGTGTCGGATCGTTGATGTATTTATTTGCTTGGTTTGGTGATAGTTCTCTTGAGTTATTAGTTTGAGTGTTTTAGGTAATATCAGGTGTTATTTGTGTTTTTGTGGTGTCTTGAATAGGTTCATTTGTATTGCTTTTGTTTTCTGGTTGTAATGGTGGTGCGGTTACTGCTGTTCTACATATGTCTTCCGAATGGCCAAAGCGTTGACACAAATTACATTTTGTTTCATTTATCAAGAGACGCATTGGATAAACTTTACCTTCGTAGGGTATGTCCGTTGTTTCTGGAATTGTGGGGTGATCCGCGTTTACGAAGATGTATCTGCGAAAGCTACGTATGTGTTTGAGATTATCGTCAAGTCTGGCAGACATGAAAAAGTTCTTATGTGGGGCTAACTCCAAGTTTTTGTATTTCGTTTGTTATTAAATGATTTGGAATAGTAGGGAACATCTACATAAATAATCTGTGGGATGGAGTAATGTGTCCACGAAGTGGAACGTCTATGTTATTCACTTTGATTGTTTTATTTTTATTTATCAGTGTGTTACTGTCTTCTTTAGAGTTCAGGTAGACGCAAATGCGACCGTTGGATATTCTGGATGTGTAAATAATCTTATTTGGTGCTATATAATTTGCTAACGATGATATGTAGTCTTTACATTTCAATCCTTGGATAGATTGTATAGTAATAGCATGTTCATCTGTAGGTGTTATAATAGGTGTTTGGTTTTGAGCTTTTAATTTTCAGCAAAAGTTAAAGTTTTTGAAGATGATGGGTTGTTTTCGGTGTTATTTATGTTTTCTGGGGTTTTATTATAATTTTAAATTTGCATTTTGGAATTTTTGTATTAATTTTGGTTTATATAAAATTTTTTTTTAGATGTAATTTGTATATTAAATATTTAAAAAATGTAGTTTGTTTTTTACTCACCACTACCAATGAGCACATGATGTGCATGTGCACAACACTTCACTGTATAACTATTTATTACTCTGTTTTGTATAATTTAAGAATTTAATTATTAGGTAATATTATTTGTTTAAACTAAATGAATAAATTGTAAACCATAATTCGTCTGTATACATTCAGAGCACTTTTATCAATCCTCTGAATTATTTGAATCAAAAATTTTTCTACCCAATTAACTGTTCTTCGACAATTACATTAAATTAAATTAAAGATATGAACTATGCACATTAGAAAAACAAAATCTATCGTACAAATAAGTTTTGAGGGTACTGTGAACTAAAAACCAATATAAGTAGTAAGTAAGTTAGTTTTCGTTGCGCTTATTTGTGGATAAGTTTTATTTCTTTTTATGCTAGTGTTGTTTTAACGTTTCTACTATGATAAAAAAACGATTAAGAATGGTTAAATGCTATTTTTTTTTAAATAAATTAAAAAAAGAAAACTAAATCTGTTCAAACGTAAAGGGGGGCGAAACAAAATACAACCATGCACCACCATGCAAAGGCTATTAATACCCAGGCAAAGTGGGTCACAAAAGGTGGAAGGATCTTTGGCCACCATAGCTGGATATTCTACCGTCTACAGAAAATCTGAAACCACGGAACTCCGAAGCCGAACCAAACAAGGCAGCTAAAAGAGACAAGGAGGACCCATTGGGATAAAACTATAAGCAGCGTAGGGCTATCTATCGACTTCTCGCCTTTGTGGATGGAGGCCTCAATGAACAACAGAAGACCTCGAAGTATAGGCAAATATATATCGAGGAAAGGGAAAAGCCTAATCTGGGCGGTACTAGACCTTTCCAACTCTGTCCTTGGTATGAACCCGGACATATCAAAGGTGGTACTCTTTACAAGAATATACAAAATCTTCTCTGTTGCATGTCTCACCTCAACATATAATATAAGAGAAAAAGTAGCCTGTGTGAAATTTAATTACTTACTCAGTATGTGTTTGACGACCATTTAAAATAAAATATAACCGTGCACCACCACAAAATATATTCATATCCACGCAAAGTGGGTCACAATTGAAGAGCTTAGTGGATGAAGATGTTATGAGACAATTAAGTGGAATCGAGATAATCAGCTGTAAAGTTTTTAACTTGCATAACAAGTTATGCATACATAATAATAATAATAATAATAATAATAATAATAGAACTTTATTCAAAAATATCGTACAGAGTACATTGAATGCGTCAACTACACGTTTGAATTCTATTAAACTACATGTAACTATATATCCTTTTAACAAAAATGGTAGCAATAACAGGTAACAATATGAAAATTAACACAGGCAAAAATAACAATCAGAAAATTAACAAAATAGTATCAATAACAAATTAACAGAAATGGTAACAATAAAAAGGTAATAAAAATGATAACAATAACAAATATAACAGAATTGTAATAAATAATATAACAATAATAATATAATAATAACAGCTGGAAATAAACTCGTAATAACCAACAGTATTTAAAATTTTATTAAATTCTTTAAATTATAAATTATTTTAGATTATAATGGCTTTTCTCAAGCAGCAACTTTTTTAATTCTTTTTTAAACAGTCTTGAGTTTAAATTTTTTATTTCTGCAGGAATTTTATTGAAAATTCTAATACAAGTATTAAGTACACCTGAATCAATATAAGTTCGTGTGGTTTGCATAACTATTAAGTTGTTTTTATTTCTTGTGTGGTAGGCGTGTTCAAGTTGATGGTCCTGAAATAAGTTTGGGTTGTTTTTAACAAACAAAGCTGCTTCCAGGATAAACGTGTCAACCACTGTTAGGACACCCCAGCTCTTGAAAATTGGTCTTGCAGATTCGTCTGGTTTTGCTCTTACTATTACACGCAGGCACCTTTTTTGGATTTTTAGTATTTTAATGACGTTGGGGGAGTTTCCCCAAAACAGTATGCCGAATCTGATATTTGAATGTATATGAGCGTGATATACTTGCAAAACAATGTCTCGGGACACAGTGTCTCTCAGCCTGTATAACAAATAAATTAGTTTCGATAGTTTCTTTGACAGATGGTCTATGTGTGCTCTATAGTTCAGGTTGTTGTCTATATACAATCCTAAGAACTGCACACATGGTGATGCTTTTAGTGTTGTTGACATTTTTGCAATTTTTATTTCTTTGATGTTGTTTCTTATGCACAATATCTTAGTCTTGTCTACATTCAGACTCAAAGTGCTATCCATAAACCAATTGTTTAAACTGTCAAAAGTTTCAACAATGTTTGACATAACGTCCTCTTCACTTTTCCCGTGAAAAATAACAGTTGTATCATCAGCGAATAGAATCGTTTTGTTTGCAGTTCTTAGTGGAAGATCATTTATGTATAATATGAATAGTAAAGGTCCCAATAAGGATCCCTGCGGTACGCTTCTTTGTATCTGCTTGAGAGCCGAAAGTGTTTGCTTTTGTCTACCTCCCACATTGTAATTCAGTTTTACACACTGTTGCCTATTTGTCAGATACGATGTTATAAGATCCAGAGCTTTACCTCTTATTCCGTAGAAACCAAGTTTGTGTAGCAACAGATCAATATCTAATGAGTCGAAGGCCTTGCTTAGATCTAAGAAGCAAGCAATCGTTATTTCCTTATTATTTAGTGCTTGATAAATTTCAGCAAGTGCTTTGAAAATTGCTTGATCAATACTTCTTTCCCTCGTAAATCCATGCTGTGCTGGAGAAATAATATGATATTTTTCCAGAAATAATATTAATATGTTGTACAATACTTTTTCAAATATTTTTGAAATAGCAGGTAGTATCGAAATCGGTCTGTAATTTTTTAGCATCGTGGGGTCGTTGTCTTTGAATATAGGTGTTACAATAGCCTTTTTAAGTGTGTCAGGGAAAATACCGCTACTTAGCATTTTATTGATAATGTCCAGCAAAGGTTTTACTAGATGTGTGGCGCTGTGTTTAATTGTTTCGATTGGAATTTCATCCCAACCACAGGATTTTTTGCATTTTATTTTTAGAATGATCTCCAACAATTCTTTTTCATTGCAAGAATACACATTGTAGATACAATGTGTTATTTGCATTGTTAAGCTTCGTGTTCAAATTTGGTTTATCTAGCCCAAGATTTTTCGCAACGTTAATAAAATAATCGTTGAAAGTATTTGAAATATCTTCTATGTTGGTGATTTTTTTTCCTTCATTATCAATTATGGTTTCTATTTCCTTCCTATTGCTTGGTACTGGTTGGGTGAGATTATTTACAATGTTCCAGGCAGCTTTCGTCTTATTTTCAGATTTATTTATTTTGCTGCAGTGGTAAGCTGTTTTTGTGTCTTTAATCCGTGTTTTAAGATGGTTGCGAATATTATTGTACTGCCTTCTCAATTCTGCGATAATATGTTCTGGCTGTTGTGAACTATGAAATTTAATTTCTCTCCATAACTCATTTTTTTTTCGAGATAGGTCTTTTATTTCTGGCGTTATCCACGAATTTTTTTCTTTGTAGTTGTGGAAGACTTTCTTTGAAGGAAATGCTATATCAAAGTAGTACATAAATGCTTCGTAAAAAGAATCTAGCGCACTATTTGGATCTGCTTTAAGGAAGACTTCTTCCCATGTTTCCGTATTCAATAATACTTGAAAGTGCTTTATGTTGCTTTGAGAGAAATTTCTTCTTTCATGATATTGAAAGAAGAAATTGGTGCTAACTTTTTAGGTATATCTATCGTGAGAATTTGTAATGTATGATCTGATAATGGATTATGGTGTATATTTACTTCACGATAGTTAAAATTCATGAAAAAGTTATCGATGCATGTTGCACTATTATTTGCAATTCGAGTTGGCTCATTAATTACTATTTGAAAGTTATATGATATAAGTATTTCTTGAAGTGTATTAGCACTGTTGTCTTTTTGCAGTAAGTCGATATTGAAGTCCCCACATATCATAACTTTCTTGTATATTTTCTTATTGGATACACAATTTAAGCACTTCTGCAATTGGGCAAAAAATATTTCCATGTTTCCCGACGGGAATTTAAATCTTCTATTTTTACAGCGCTTCATTCGAAGTCCATTTCAGATGACAAAGCTTCCAATTCTTTATAGTTTTCTGTTTTTAGTCTTCGGTTTATGAGAATACAACTTCCACCTCTATTTTTTATACTTCTGTTAAATGAAGATTTAACAACCAAATTGCTGACAGATAACATCGACAACTGTTCTTGTGCAAGCCAGTGTTCAGTTATACACATTAGATCCAATGATATTTGTAGTTCACTCAGATACAATTCTAAAAGTAGAGTTTTGTTGGTTATACCTTGTATGTTAAAGTGCATAATGTTTACTTCATATGTCTTTTGATGCATCAATTTTAATTCAAGAGCTTTATTATTATTGGCTCTGGTTTGTTTGACCTTCATTTTCCCAGAGTTGCTTATTTGTTTGTTTTTCTCGAAAAAAATTTTGATTCATATTGAATCTTCTAACAACAACTCCTATTGGCCAAAAATCTGGGTTATAAAGATGTTCTTTAAGGGACCAGTCTACTCCAACTTTAAATGATTTATTTTTCCCTTTCGTATCTAATTTTTCACAACTTATATCTTTTTCACTGTTTGTATATTTCTTTATATATTTTACCACATTTTCCTCTGTGTTTTGACTTTCCACTCCTCCGATATATTCCCAAACCATTCTTGAGCCTGCAGACATTTCCGTTGCAATTAAATCTTTTTTGGTACCCATAACAGTGTTTTCTTTATTTTTATTTCTATATTTTTTGTATACTACAGTTTTGAACTCTTCACTCTCATTAATTTTTTCTCTAGAGGTGACTGGATTATTTTCTGCAATATCATGACTGTTTGCGTTTTCTGGTGTTTTTATGCAATTTGTTAGTGCATCACTGTAAGTGGCTTTGCCTATATTGCTACTATTTTGTGAAACTGTGACAGATGACTTCAAGCCAGCTTTTTTTGTTTGTTTTTCTCTAACTGGAGTATTTTTTTCAATATTAGTAGGTAGATTTTCTTTATTTACCTCTATTTTTCCTTTTAACAGTTCCCTAAGCAACTGATTTTTCTCTTCCATTTCGTCGAGTAACTTTTTTAGTAGAAAATTTTCTTTCATTAAAAATGTATTTTTCGCTTTCAATAACATCACATTTGTTGTTGAATTTTCTTCCGCGTTATTTTGTTCCGTTGGTACTTGAGTTCCAACATTTATTATTGGCTCAGGTACATTTTTCTCGATACTTCTATTCACTGTAAGTGGGGTTATGATACAGTTTTTACAATTTCACGATTTTAATAGCTTTTTGTCCACTAACTTTCGATAATTTTCCATAGAAAAATTTCTACACAATTTAAATGGAAAGAAATTCCGCACTTTCCACATTCGATAGAGTCATCGTATCTACTTATAACTTGGCTACAAGCAGAACAAATCACACCACGACCGCCTACCATGGCGGTAAAATTTTTTCCTAAAATTTTTTCATAACAACTTCATCCACTGAAAATAGCTTTATGTGAAAGGTTAGCGAAAAGGGGAAACATGCTATGTTTAAAGGAGAGCAGAACATGTTCATCTACATGAAAATCTCGATTTTCATGAAAATGTCACTTAACATGTTCATCCACTAAGCTCTTCAATTGAAAAAGGTAGAAGCATCTTTGGCCAAAAAACTGGATATTCTACCGAAAAAACACAGAACTCCGAAGCCGAGTCAAAGAAGGGAGCTATTAGAGGCTAAAAGGATCCATTGGCCGAAAGCTAAAAGCATCGTGAGGCGGCCTATCGACTTCTTGATTTCCTTTATGGATGGAAACGTATATCGAGGAAAGGGAAAAGCCTTATCTGGGTGGTATTAGGCCGTAGTATGTCCAATAAAACCATTTCTCCGGCAGTGTACTAGAAGGTCCTATTAGAAAAATGAGGGGTCCCTCCGCGTTGTAAAGATACTGATTGGTTCCAGGGTAACATTGAACTTGTTATATGCGAATGCCAAAAATCTGTGGTACTTTAGAAGGGGGCCAAAGGGAAGGTGGGAGAAGGTATGGGAAGGCTGTAGACTGGAAACTTTCTCTACGTACTCGAGCTGGCGGATCAAATGAATGTAAACTTGGTATTAGTATCTAGACACAGTGACATTCCGATAAATTGTGAAGCCGACGAGCTTGTTAAAATAGCACAATGCTGCCCGACACAAGCATCAGTCCGGGAGTTCCATTTGCGAACTGCAAGTTGCTCCTAAATGAGGATGCCATAAAACAGGCCAATATTAGTGCAGATAGTAACGTACTTGAGGAACTTCAAGGCAGATATGGTCAAAGTATAATCGTAGGCGTTTATAAGATTTTTTCCAATGGCCACTTCCAAGGGCCTCTATTAGCAAAATTATTGCAGCTACTACAGGACACCTAGGTGACAGGCACGCTGAACGCTTGGGCCTGACAGTGTATCATGACTATTGTAGGAGCTATCATTGCTCATGTTTTATTTATTTATTTTTTTGATATTCTCTTTTAATAGCTGTCTTACGTATAACGAATTAATATTTCAATTACTGTGATAAAATCGAACTTAATAGATAAACTCGCATTTACCATGTATATAGAGGTTACAAAAAATATACATTGGATCACATTTTTTTTTACAAAACAATATTCTTGGTATTAGATAAGTATTGACACAATTTAATAAACGTCTTATATATTTCGCACTCATCCTTTTTTATTCAATTTCAGATACAAAAATTGAAGAATCGTCACTACAAATATAAAAATAATAGCAAATAGTAAAAATAACTTATCGCGTTGTCAATAATCTATAATATGTAGTTTGTATTTATTCATCTGTCTAATTCGGCCGCTGAGCCACTTTTCGTGGCCGATATACTTCCAAGAAAACGACTTATGGTTTTGGCGGAAATCCGACAATCGTTTTTTCGAAATCTACTGCAGTAGCTTTTTATAGGCAATTAAAATGTTTTTAATTCTACTAAATCAGCTAGGAAATGATTTCTTTGGTTTAAACTGCGAAAACGGACGTTTATGTAAGGGTCCCGAGGCGAAAGAAGGGGGGTTAAAATATTTCTACATCACCTTAACTTGTAGGAGGGGGTTAAACCCAGTTTACGTGTTATTTTGTAAGTAGTAAGTATAATATATATACTTCAATTTTCATCTTATTTTACAAAATTCTTATTTTTTAGTAAAACTTTAAAACTTAAATATGTTTTTATACCTATTTGAAATTTTATAAATGATGATTATAGTTCATGATGAATATAGTTCATTCTTCCCGCGTATATTAGTGTTCTTTTAATTGTTTAGAAAATAAAATTGCATATTTTGAGTTCCAATAATAAAGTCTATTGGGCACATTATTTTTTTAATTTGGAGTTAAACAGTATTTATCCCGAAGATTTTGCATCGGTAAAAAATTATAATAATGAGCTCTTACCTGAAAAATTATCGGCATAAATAGCACTGATTGATGAGCTGGTGCCCTGCACATGCAACAAGTGTACAGAAATTTATTGAATTTGTTTAAATTCAGCCACATTTTGTTGCATATTTTGTGCTTGCAAAGAGAATAATACATGCGAAAATATATAGAAACTGATAAATAAAAATAAGCTTACAGCCCTGGAGCCCGTGACAGTAAAACTGCACTTACACGGATTTTGAAATTTCGTATATGAATCATTACTATTAAACGATAAGTATAAGATGGACTAGATTTGCCAGGGTTTATTCTGACAGAAATATTTTTTGTCAGGATTTGTTTATTTTTTACTGGTGTGACAGATATTTTGGTCAAGTTTTGAGTTGCTACAAGGAGATATTTCGAAAGTAAAACTCAAGGAAAAAATTGAAACAAAAAAGTAAATCTGCGATAAGGGTAAAATTTTATTATCTTTATATATTAAAAATCGGCGTTTCAGACCTTTCTGCCACGATGAGAGATGTCTGACAAAATTTTTCTGAAAATAGATAATGTTACAATAAAATGATCTCTTACAAATTAATTTCCGCGAAAGTGCAAAATACTTTAACGCAGTTATTAAAAATATAAAAAATATTTCTGCCAGGATAAACTCTGACACACCTAGTACATAGTGTACCTATCGTTAAATAATATTGATTCAAATGCGAAATTTCAAAATCCGTGTAAATGCAGTTTTACTGTCACGGGCTCCCCGCTTATTATTGAAGCGTATACTCTTTTCATTTAGAACTATTTATTACACGATTTGAATGTCTTGCAGTCCAAGGGAAGTTTATTTCTATTTCACAGCTATTTTCAGATCTATGAGAGTTTACGTGCATACCCTTGCAAGGTGTTAGAAACAAGTTGAAATTCGAATATAGTACTTTACTTAAATAATCGCCCTTTCGCTCCTTGACGAAAGAATGGATGAGCTTGGCGATTTTTGATCCCTCTTACCCCATGTAAGGGTACATTCTATTTATAGCACCCCTACCCCTTTTTACGCAAGATTCTATCTCAAAAAAAAATATTTTTGTAGTCCAATGCAATTGTTGCTTGCAAATACAATGATCATTTTTTTATTTTTTAAATAATTAAAAGAAATTTAATGCGTGGAAAGAATGAACGATCCTTATATATTATTTCTGCAGCTTTTTTTTCTGTCCATACCTTATCTTCCTTTTTCCTGTAAAAAATTTCACGGTTTACCCCTCATTGTCAGCTTATGCTGTTGACTTCTGACGAAAAATATACTCACGTTATAAAACTGTACCGCTTGGCAAAAAAGGGACTAGACAAATAATAAATAATTTTAACGAAAAAATATATCTATATTTTTAAATTAGTTCAATAATAAGTGTACCAGGCAAACGTGACTCGAATGTAAAAGTTTTTATAGATGTTTTCCTAATACTGAAAACATCATTAAGAAGTAAATCAGCAATTGTAAAGAGATTTCAAATGAAACTATTTTTAAAATATTTTCTCCTTATATTAATTTAATAACTTTTGATTGTTTTCTCCATTTTCCTACGAAATTTGTTGTTGTTTTTTTAGTCACGAATACAGCGTAGCCAAGGGTTGCGGTAGCCACGGGAGCGAAATTCCGTTCGGGTCGAGCTAGTACTACTTTATTAAACAATATTAATTTTGTAAAATAAGATGTCAATCGAAGTGTATATTATAAAATGAAGAAAACGACTTACAATATATTACGACTATTATTGACTGGCTTTTACCCCCTCCCCTGAGATAAGGTGATGTAGAGATTTTTTGGCCCTCTCCTATCTACTCTGGACCCTCACGCAATTAATAAATAGTCACCAATCTGCTACCGTAAATGTGACTAATTCTAGTACCGACACTTAACTTCGAGTACAAACGATCACATCTCCAGGAAAACTAAAGATCGAGATGTCTAATAAAAAATATTTGCCTTTTAAAGGAAAATAATATGGAATACGTGTAATTTTTTCACCAAATATTTGGGTATTGCATGATAGTTAAATATATTCTGTATACTTTTAGCTTCAAAATGAGATGCGATAGAGTTTCCGACTCTTATTAGAATCGAAGATATAAGCGAAAATGGCTTTAAAAAGTGCTCTTTTCCTCATTTTATCCCGAAAATTTTTGAATTGAATAACTTTTATTGTAATTAATATTTTTGAGAAATTCTATAAAAATTTAATCTTACCGAATTATGTTATTCGTTTTCGCATTTAAAACAAAAAAATCATTTCCTTTCTGGTTTGGCAGCGTTAGGAACAATTTAATTACCTATAAAAAGTTACTGCACTAGATTTTGAAAAAATGACCATGAATTTCGGATTTACCAGAAGGAACTGGGCTGAAAACCACAGGTTAATTTCCTGGAAGTCAATTGGCCACGAATAGTGGCTCAGCCGCCAGATTAGCCAGCATATATAGTAATATTTGTTTATCACCAGCCTATAATTATTCCAACAGACCCAGTTTAAAATTGCGCACGATCTCACAGGTCTAAGAATTTCCATTGCCCAGTCTTTATCGGACGCTTTTCAGGTGAATTGGGATTTGTGGAGTTAACTATAATCCATCGTGGCCCCTCCATCGGATCCCCTCCATCACCGGGCAGTTTTAAACATGAAGAAAACCAGGTCGAATATGTTATACTGGGAAATTTTTTCCATCGGTACTGTTCGGTACTATTTAACAAAAGGGAACTTATAAAGGGTTGAACTTTACTTTGTATGAAAAATAAAAGATATATAAAATAACAGTAAAGAGAAATGTTAAAGTACGTCAATGTTGCACCTACCATAGCATATCAACTCGCTCGTGATTATACGAGAGAGCTAACTAAAAAATAAATCTATTTCATTAAAATCTAGTTTATTTAGACAAAAAAGTCAGTGAATAATTATTTGGGTTTGATACGAGAATTTATGAATTTTAATAAAAAATTTGGTTCTTGAATTAAGAAAACAAATTTATTTAATACAATAATTAAATTTTAGAAAAAAAGATTATTATTTTTTTCAAATATTGTTGTCTGTTTATGGAGCTTTCGCTAAATGCGAATCGCTTATCGCCCGTTATATAATCACATATCACATGTTTCGGTTATTGGATAATGTGTGTTTGATATTGGATATGTGTTTGATAATGCATTTTTGCTCACATTGAACCTTCTCATTCAGCATTGGATATTTAGTGTACCTCAAAAAGGCTATGCGAAGGCAAGGGATTGTCACGCCAAATTCGATTGCTTCAAAGGTTGATATCAATCAGATGGGAGGAAAGAACAACATGTTGTCGCTTGTTGAAGTATTTGTTGCTCGTAAAAGTTAGGGGAAATTGGTTTCATTAGAACAGATGAATGGTTCGGTGCTATTGTATTGGCAGGACTAGGCGATCTATAAAGGCATTTACAACAGACTTCCGTCAAATTATGTCAAAGCTGTGTGATATTCTACAAGTCAGTGAAACAGTAAAGAAGCGTTTTTTTGCACCACAGGGGCAACAACAAAATGTGATTCCATTGTGGGTCGACTAAACATTTTAAGGTATAATTGTAGCAAGCCTGATAAATCTTCAAATGGAAAATCGGCATAGTACATTTCCAGCCTTGCTGTGTAGAAAACCAAATCCACAAGACTGGTACACAGATTCTGGTACATCAACACATATGGCATCGAAAGCTAAAGTATTGGATGAATTAAGGTTCGCAAATGTTAAACAAGTAATGGGTGGAAATGGTTAAAAAAGTGAAGGAAGGAATGTTGGCGAAAGCACCCTTAGAATGAAAAAACACGACATCAAAGTAAATTAATTATTGTAGTGCCTTAATTATATGCAAATTTGATATCGGAGAAAACTTTTCAAAATGGAAATG
The DNA here is from genome assembly GCF_905475395.1 of Chrysoperla carnea. Lineage (NCBI taxonomy): Eukaryota > Metazoa > Arthropoda > Insecta > Neuroptera > Chrysopidae > Chrysoperla > Chrysoperla carnea. The sequence goes on along the minus strand of NC_058342.1, from coordinate 6,239,422 downwards.
GAAAAAGTACTCCTGAAAATGGAATGTATAAAAATCGTTCAATAGGTGTCATAAGCATTCTGAGTCAACAAAGTGAAAGATTGCCGTGACTTTGCTAAGAAAACTTGGACATTTTTTGATAAAATAAAGAATTGAAAAATTTGTGCTTACAAATTTTTGAATGAACCGGAAATTCATTTATGGAGAGCAAAACACAGTCTAAGAAATTTCTAGATATAAAATCTAATTTCTAAAATATAAAATATAAAATATAAAATATAAAATATAAAATATAAAATATAAAATATAAAATATAAAATATAAAATATAAAATATAAAATATAAAATATAAAATATAAAATATAAAATATAAAATATAAAATATAAAATATAAAATATAAAATATAAAATATAAAATATAAAATATAAAATATAAAATATAAAATATAAAATATAAAATATAAAATATAAAATATAAAATATAAAATATAAAATATAAAATATAAAATATAAAATATAAAATATAAAATATAAAATATAAAATATAAAATATAAAATATAAAATATAAAATATAAAATATAAAATCATGTAAAAATTTTTCATCAAAAAAATATTAACATTCGGCCACGTGCCTTGAATCATATTATTTTAAGTGCAATTGGCATAGAAGTTTCAACTTGTTTGAAACGAATTGTATCATGTATATTTTATATCATTAATTGATCTTCCTGTATATTTTTATTTATGTATTTAATATTTTTAATCTAGTTTGACTTCCTTTTGAATTTTAACTTTGTTGAAATTTTTTATTACGGTGAGTGTATAATATTTAATAAAATTTTAAAAATATCATTTTTTAATAGAAAATCGAATTGATTTTGTTTTCAAAGATGGATGGCCATGAGCAAGCAAGGTTGCAGATGACATGCGATATACCAAAAGGTAGCAGCATGTTGATGACAAAGCAGTTGTAGAGGGCGTTGCGGCTCCTCAAGATAGTAGAGGAAGCAGATCAATGGATTGTCTTGAATAAACAAAATTTGCGTCTATTCTAGAAAATGCTGCTGGTCTTGAAGCAAATATTGGTTTGTGTATATCGTACCAGCGGCAACTTCACCAATTACGATTGAAGCTAATTCAACAAAGTGGTGGTGTTACAAAAAAAAAAAAAATCATCATTTAATCTGGGAATTGATAGAAACACACCTCCAGGACAGAATGAAGACTGGTATGATTACCAATTTATAATATCGTGATCCAAATATATTTTTCAACTAGGTATTTTCAATGACTCGAAGACACCTTCGGCATGAGTTAGTGAACCATCCACAAAGTGAGTGAAATTTGGAATTTTGTAATTCCATTAATAATAATTAAACATTTTACTTTCAGGTGTATATTGTTTTTTTTTAATTTTATTAAGCCGACCACCAAAGAGGAGCATGTGAAAACATGTATAACGCCATCAAAGGAAATGCATTTGACTACACAGATGCAGGAGTGGTACACAGATCATGAAAAAAACCATTTGTTGAAAAAATTGGAAGAATTCCAGGAACGCGATAGCGGTTGGACTCATTCCATGATCAGAAATATTCGTGTTCACATGAATAAATACTATCCGATCACAGCAGAAACATTTGGCAAATAACCACTAGCAATTCAAAGTAGAAAAAATGTGATTGATGTCCAGAATTTCGAGCAGCATTGTTTTCTATCGTCGATAATGTTAGCACTTCACCCGGTTGAAACAAAGCCTCTTTAAACAATTCATCAAATAAAATATGATGCGTTCGAGTTTCCCATACCTTTAGTTGAAATTAATAAATTTTAGAAAATGAACTACAATATCAATTTTGTTCGTGGGTTTGAATTTTTTCTTCGTGTTAGTTTTAACAACACTTTTGGTGGATAAAAACTTTAGCATAGTTTAGTGGATCTGGTGCAACAAACCATTGACATCAATCATTGCCAAGAAATTTTATGCGATTAATGCCTCAACTATTTTGCAACAAAAGATAAACTCCAGCAACCTTTAACGAATTGTGGTGACAAAGAAGCGGTGCGCGAACGAATGCCTGAAATCGATGACGAGCGCAAAAATTTCAACAGCAAGGAACGTGTTGAGTATTGGGCTCACTCTAACTTTGAGGCATTATTGGTACTATAAGGCCATGAAAACATGGAAACGGATTATGGGTCTTATACAAAAAATGTTGAAAAACATATAACCTTCAGTGTGGGGTATTATTATTACATTGTACCCATGATCCTAACCAATCCTTCTATAAGGCATATCGTGGTACTGATTATGTCAAGTAAGTTGTTCGTGAACTGGAACAAATAGCGTAATCATTAGACAAAAAAATAATAAACGTTGAACCTATGTGTCCATCAACTTTATATTACAAGACCAACTATATCGTGCACTACAAATGCGTTTGAAAATTCTCTATTCAAACTCAAAATTTATGCCCCATCTTTGGTAAGACCGTAGAGAACTTGTGAAAACATCGGGTTGTGTGCATACAAAATAATTGGTATGGAAAACATGGAGTGAAGAAATTAATTGCCGAACCCAATTAGCATATTATGATGGTGCCTGACAATAAGGTCAGTATTGTAGTATTGAAAAAGATCTGTATAGTTTTCAAAATAACAATTTCATTGTTTTCCATTACAATGTATGTAATACGTAAAATGAATATCTATGAGTTCATGACACAGGATTTGACCGTTTATGGTATACCACAACGCAATAAAGCCAAGGGCATAATGTCCGTTGAAAATGGGCGATGTATTCTATTATATTGTCGTCAAAACATAGCAGTTGTATAAATTTCTTCGTCCGAACATCTGAATTTTAAAACGGAAATCGTGCCGTAACAGGTGGTTTCCGTAGAGCCAATCCCGGAAATTTTATTCAAAGTGGGGTTTAGTAAAAATGATGGACCCAAAGCTCGACAACATGGTAACGAAATATTTGAAATTTGGGGCTGAGGATACACAAGTGTCCTACCAGAATAATAATTGTCATCATGATTGGGAATTAATATCTGAGCAGGGCTGTCATTATTGGTATTGTGACGGGAGTTGAGAACTTGAAATTGAGTGTCATAATCAACTTGTTCGAAACAGAGAGGTCAGTTGGGAAATTGATCGATGACTGAGACACAGGTGGTAATTGATGTGAAGTATAGTTTGAATTCCCATACTTACTGTAATAATAACATTAATAATAAATTTTATTGTTTTAAGATATACATTCAATCTTATACAAAGGATCTGTCAGTCATTCTCTAATGACGGATTTATATTGAAACAAAAAAGTGCATACATATGATTTGAAACAAAAAAGACTAAATCACAACAAAATTTTTTGTGAAAGAAAAGAGAAAAACAAAAGACTCTAATACTCAATAATAAAATGTACACAAAAAAAGTAATAATTATTACAATAATAACAACCATATAATTAAAATTAATGTATAACAGCAACATAATATCTGCAATATAAGTTTTTTTATAACAGTTGCATCGCCACCGTTTTCCATTACTGTTTTAAGACTGAATGTACTAGCCTTCCACTTCATCAAAGATAAGAAAAACTCTCATATCGCAAATCCTCCTTAGTGTATAAATTACAAATGATACAAAAGCTTTTGTGTCAATGAAATATACGTTTTTACTTAGTGTCAGTCTGAGCCTGTTTTTTCCACAAGTACGCGATTGACATACTATTCTTAAAATTGAAATTGGCGACTTTGGCATAAAGTTTGCTTGAGTATCACATTGAAATAAAAAATCATGGTAAACGAGTCTGTAACTAGAAGATTTGGCTCTTTCAACGTCCTTCAAATATAATGAATGCGCATAATCAGCAGTAAAGCAGTTTATATTGTGAAATGATAAATCGCTGTGCAACAAAGTCATTTTTGTGTTAATATTTAACAAAGAGATTTAAGTTGTGATACCCAATTAAACTCAGTTCTTTGAAGAAAGCCTCGATGTCATTTACAAACATAAAGAACAACTATGGACTTAGAGATTCACCCTGTAAAACACCCTCATTCACGTTAAACTGTTTCGTAAATTTATTTTCAATTTTTACACGAATTGTTGCATTATCATAGATTTCTTTGAGTATATGAATAATTTTTGAGCTAACGCCTTAGTAAACACCTTGTGTCACAGTAATTGATGATTAACTGTATCAAACGCACGTTTAAAATTTATAAATTCTGCGTATACTTTTTTTTGGGGAGTTATAAACACATTTAGGGAGCATTGTACTCATGAGTTAGCACACAGACAGTTGAAACAACGAGTAACTGAACGTTAACAATGTAATTTATTGGACACTTACAATTTTATTATCGATCGAAAATTTGGAATGTGGTGTTCGCTCCTACACCTAATGCATCTGGTATGTCGTGAAACCGAAATTTTAAACAAATTAGACGCTGTGTTTGTGAGAAATGATTTGGGCCTACTTGATTTGGAAAACCAAGTATTGCTGCTACAGGTTGCGGGTGGTTGTGGTTCTTATGAACGAAGTTGATTTGTAACAAAGATTATCAGGTCAGTGTAAGAAGGAATTTCCTGATCCGCATGACGTAATTCGAACTCTATATGCATATTGGTGTCCAGGTTATTTAATGTTTAATTGAAAAAAGGAAATTCGTAACATCTATTGCACGCAATGACTTGACGTCTGTCTCATGTGTGGTGAGAAATTAATTTAAATTTTTTAAATTTGACAAAGGAGCCGTTTTGTAATCTAGATTTTTTGCAAATAGAAACTATCGATGGCTCATTTGTTGTAATACGAAAACGAAAAGTAACATTATCTCAGGATTGTTCGTGTATGTATACTATATCACCATGAAAGTAATTCGTGCAAGACTGCTATCGTGAGAAGCAGGTTTGACCTGATCGACCCTAGGTGATCCTGAGAAATCTGGTATTAATGCCTTTAACATGTGGTAGTTCAAGTTAAATTGAGAATATCAATTGATCATATGCGAGTTGAGCGGGAACGAACTCGCTTAGTTTTTCAAACACTGTGAAAATGACCAATTTGGTACGAAACATTTGTCACAAAAAACAAACTTACATTTTTAAATTATTAAAAATACAGTGATGTATTTTAGTTGTTAAAAAATATATATTTTAATAAATCAATAGATGGAATAATGAGGTACTTGTACATGTTCCACAAAGTAGAGCTCCAAACCAAAAGTAATTGAAAACTTAAAGAAAATAACGTTGATTTAACAACCGAATGACCGAATTTTAAATAAACCAAACTTTGGTTAACTTTGTTCAAATTTAATTAATAAATTTTAATTAATTAAAACAATTTAGAAATGTTAATTGAAGTAAATGAAAAAATAATGAATTTGAAACTGATGTATGTACTTAAATAAATGTGTTTATAATAAAGGAACAGAATATATTTTGGTTAATGACAATCGAAAAAAATTGAGCAATCAGTTGTTTATGATTAAATAAAGGCACTAGGTTGTTTAAATTGGCAAAAAATAGAAATTGACAGATATCATTAGACGCAAACCAGTAATACCATCTATTTGCGAGTGACGATAATTAATTTGAAATAGGAATCACAACACCAATTGTGACTTTTGTAATATTTACTACAAAAACAAGATCGAATGGAATTTATACGTGTTGAAAACAACAAAAAAATAATTTTTTATGTTTTCATGAAACTTCAATTTCATGATTTTCTGTTGCAAAATAGGCATTAAAATATTCGATTTATCTCTAGAAATATTCGGTGCGAAGGACCAGATAATGTTTGGTGGTATTTGGTGGGTTTGGTGGAACTTTTAGCGGAATTTGGACTAAATGTTGTGGTTTTTACAAGGATAAAATTCACAGTTTTTACTCACTTTGCGCTTCTAATCTGCGAGTCTCGAACTGATTAACATAAACGATAAACATGAAGGATAAACAAAAGAAGGCGGGGGTGTGACGAATCGACAACTTTAGGATATAAGTGAAAGTTTACCCCAAGATGATTGTCATTTTGAGGTTTTTATTCAAATATATGTTTATTTTTTCGGTTTATTCACGGTAGCTAGGAGAGAAATAAAATCGTTGCTTATTGAACTCCGATATATTCAAATGAAAAACTGTTAACCACTTTTGAATGCACGTTCTTTTATTCAGGATCGTAAATAAATACTTGCTGGATAATGTTTTTGTTTGAAATAACCAGACTTTTATTGGTAAAATGTTTTATTTATTCATCAATTTTAATTTTCCATATCCATTATAATTGTTTTACATATATTTTTCAAGATTTACTTTTGAAAAAATAGAAACGTGGTCGAAAAAATTTTAAAATGGTTGACACTTGTTTTGAAATAATTTTTTGATTTTTCTTATGTTTGGAAGTTTAATTTCTTTTAAGGAGGGTGACTCGCCAGTAATAGAAAAAAATAAATTAGTAGATAATGATCCGAATTTTTAGTATGTTATAGTTAACGAAATATATTATTGTATAAAACAAAAACTTTGGTATCTTACCGTTCAATTAAGAGAGTTTTTATTAATTAAAAATACACTAAATAACATAACCTGTTATGAGTATGGTATGGCGCAATCACATATTTTGTTCAATTTTGATGACAGCTCCAATATTATCAATAAAACAATGATGGAAAATGAAAAAAAAAAAAATGTTTCAAGCGCATGACAACTTGCACACGCATGTTCTGGCGTGGGGAGAACAACAAAGGTCTAGGTGCTCCTGAAGAAAACAGAAAAGGAAAATTAGTCTCGTTCGATCAACTAATCAGATAACATCAACGCAACTAGGAGTCTGTGAACACTGAACACCTTCGAGTCAAACTACATTAAGTAATTAGTCACGTACCACCAACGACTCGAACAACACCTCAAACCAATTAGCTAGCAATTAATCGAGTACTCACCACAACAACAAGGAGCCTTAATCATAGACTGGAATCAAAGTCATCACCAGCCACATGGGTTACGAATTATAACCAACAACATCTGGTACATTTCGCCTCCATTTTGGGCCAACGCAACATCCATAACAACACCTTTAGTAGCACCTGTTAATTCGGCCTGGAATTGGTTTCAACTCGTCGCGGACTTACGCCATCACCTGAAATATATTGATACCTTAGGTAAATTTCATTTTTTAATATTTATCTTTCGTGGTCGGTGAAAAACATTACCGTCTTTCATTTATTTCGAAAACAATTCAAGTCCGTTGTAATTAAATGGCGACATTTTTAAAGACGACTGCACATAGCGTTGTGCTACTGGATAGTTGATCCATATTTGAGCTATACACAGCTCATTGTTATCTTGTCTAAATTAATTGTCAGTTGGGTTGTTTAATTTCATCATCCATAGTATATTGTATCTACTGCGAAACGTAACTAAACCACTTGTACAACCAAATTCATTAAAACGCGTCAACACTTTAAATTGTGCACTACTGAAATATTATAGTTTGTTCATTTTAATTTCACTACAACATCCTGGATTACAATTTCACATTTGTATTTTTTGCAACTTATCATTATTATTTAAAAAAATTCACTTATTCATTGTAAATAAATAATTATCAACTGACGAAAATAAAAAGAAAAACACACAAAATTAAACTAAATAAAACACCACTGAGTAATTATTTTAAATAAACTTAACACTTGAAATGAACATGCTTGAAAAATAAGGTTTTCACTCTGAACGAAGTATGAATATGAAGTACACTATTTAATAGAACATTTTTAAAACAAATTTTTAATGATGATTCAGAATAAATAGCCCCAACCACGATTTTTTAATAACCCTTTAATTGAGATTTTAATACCTATCAATCGAGAATACTGACGAAGGTGATTCGACTGTTAACCGTTTACACACACAAACTACACGAGATGAACTGGCTATAATCCTGTAGGCTCATTTAAAATTGTTACTAGTTACAAAAAGGTGCTACCAGTCTAGGCATAATGATTTGTACATCATTATGCATCACGTATTATACAACACGCATATGTTAATCAAAAGGACTTTAATTGGAAATCCCCAATTTTATTTTATTTTTTATTATTTACAAAATAATTTGCACTGGAATTCTTATAGTTCTGATACGTAATCAAAACAACAATTAGTAACAAAAATGAAGAGGGATAAAACAAGGAATGAAAAAAAATATGGTTTTTCTATAAGAGCAATATTTTATTTTTATATATTATTACAAAGACTGTATGTATGTATTTAGTAAATGTTTTACATTAATTTTAAGACATATTTCTGACTAATTTCAATTAAGTTAATTAACGATTTGCCATTGGTTGTTAAGCAAAATCTTTCTTAAAAAATATACAAACTGCAAACTGTTGTTAATGTTAGAAAAGTGTAAAGAATTTTTTGTCAGTATACATGTATCGAATTTTTATCACGGAAACCTATTTCAAATGAATTAGGGCAAAGAAAATTTTGTACATTAAAGGTGGTACTCAAATTTCATAAAATGAAATAGTACCACTGTCGCAAAAGAATATCATTATACAAAGCATTAATTCCAGTTCTGATCATATATCGGAAAGCGCGTAAAGCTATTTTGCTAAAATTGTGTTTGTTGACATGAAGCTCTGTGCGACATAAAGTAATATATACAGTTCTGAATTTAAACCCGCCAGCGCTACCGTAAAGAGGACTTTGCTCTCACTTTATTTGAAACATAATAGTTTTATTTTTCTGTTGAAACTTTTTCTATCTTCATATAATTTCGTACATTTGTGTCCCCCGGACAGAATTTATCATGATGCGATTAAAGATATAAGCAAAAAAATATTACTTTCGGAAATTTAGGACCTATGCGTGTATTTGTGCTCGCTTACGGATATTTGGCTCTGTACGGTATAAATTATTGAAATTTATGGGTCAAAAAAATTATAAATGAATGATATTCACCTTTGAGAGCTTCAGATAAACTGCTCTAAGAGGAAACGTCAAGTTTTAGGTCATCCATATAGAATATATGAGTTACCTGATGCTTCGTATCTATTGGGAGGTTTTATTGCTTCGTATCTGATGCTTCGTATCTTGCTCCTTCTTTTCCCTTTGTCCATTCTTCACCTATGTCTAGCTCTCCAGAAAGTAGTGCTAACTCTAACCACCTATCCCATACAGGACGGCAAAACTGAAATACCATTATGTTATGCTGTAACATTGTACATCTCCTACGAAACTCTATTAATCCTGCTCTAATTGATGAATAATTAACACCGGTTAAAACTGGCCACAACTGTAACCAGGTACTTCTCGCAAGTATGTGAAAAGGTGCATTAGGCAGATGCAGAATAGAAGCGGTCTAAGGCTGTGGCCTTCATAGACACCACGCTTACACGTTATCAGTTCGGGTAAGACAGTAAGTTTATCAGTTTTAATGCTAAACTTGGTCTTTCACAGTAGGAACAGCTCTTCGATGCATTTGTTGATATCAGGATGAATTTTCAATCATTTGAGCAACACCAGTCTTGGCAGATACATCGATCAACAAGAAGATTATATTTGCATCCTGATATACCTCGTTTGTACCCGCATTGCGCGTATATAATCTGCCAAACTGGTTGTCTACTTTCTTGGGGATCAAAACTGTTGGTCCCTCCGCAAACTGCGGTGGAGAGGCCCCGTATCCAAGTATATATGAAATAAAGTGCCTAGCAAGATTTTATACGCCGAATATTTATGGAAGTCCATATTAATAATCTTTAGTCGCAGGAGGAGAAATTTACTCACACATTCTGACATGCCTCAAACGTTTGGATTGGGTGACAATTGAAGGCTGCTTAAGAGTAAAATATTAGACCAGAGAAATAATTTGAAAAACTTAATTAATTTTAACTAAGTTAACTAATTTCTAAAGGACTTGAAAAAAATATTTTTTTTAAAACTCTAGATAAGTGGAAAAAATCTAAAAAATTCTTAATTCGAAAACAGATAAAATTATACGAAGATAGACAGATTTTCAAACAAATATCTGGTATGAACAAAATGCTCACACTGTGAGTGTTGACGGTTGAGTGTATACGGTGATAAAAATGAACTACGGTACACTTTTTACTGTCTACTTTTACAGACAAGCTTATATTTTTCGAAATATATAAACAAAAAATGTGGAAAATCTAATGACGCTTAAAATAGATGATAAAATCCGACCCGGATAAGAAAAAATTTTAAACGAACTTATACGCACAAAATATGCCGAAGTCTCATTATTCAAAATGCTGTCACCAATTCTGGCCTTGATAAAAAATATGGCTGTTTAATCACTACCGTATCCATCCTAATATTAATACGGTCACGTAACAGGAACGCAAAAAATAAAACGTTTCATATTCGGCCATTGTTACGGATAACGTATTTAGGGAAATTTATGAAATTTTTTCACATATTTCCCGGAACTGGGTTGTATATGGTTTAATTACCTGAAATTTTCCTGAAGTTAATTGAAATGTGTATGAAAAAACTTTCAATTATTCATGTATCCATCATGTCTCTATGGGTTTCAAAAATGAAGATTTTTCGAAATTGTTAATTAATCAAAATATTCGGTAAGTTTTTTACAGTTGGTAAATTTTTAACAATTATTTGAAGGCTTTTTAGCTCTAAAACACGTTACGAAGATTTCAGCAATCCATATTCATCTTTTAGTTATCGTACTATCGATTGAGTATTGTTTAGACACAGGTCATGGAGCTAGTTTTCCATTTATTATGAATTGAAATAAAAATTAAATATAGAAAATTTCCTCGTTGTTCCTACGTTAAGCTCAAATAAGAAAAAAAAAATTTACGTTCCTCATTCGGTACGAATAAAATTATACCAAATTATTCAATCAAAAAAGAATACTGTGTGCTAAAAATTCGTTACACTTTGTATGTACAAAAAATGAATTGAATAAATTATTTACCTAGAAATAAAAATGTTTACAAATCGATCGTCATAAACGCATAGTTAAAAGCCTTAAAAGACTTGTTCACGATCTAATTTTAAGCCCTTATAGTCCATTCAAAATTGATTTTGACTGAAGTTGCCAATATCTATTTTGAATTTTTGCATTCAGAATTGATATTGACTGGAATCTTTAGCCAATATAGCTGAAAACTTTTTATTCAGTCAGAATTTGTTCTGACATGATGGATGTTGACTGTAAGATAAGCAAATTAAAGTATTACTAGAGATGTGTATTCCAGTTTATCACTTAAGATTATAGTATAAACTTTTACATTTCGTTATAACTAAATATCCTGTATAGCATGTACTGTAAAATAATATAAGATTTCGGACAGAAAAAGAAATCAGACTAAGTCTTATCAGTAAATGACATTGCTAATAGTTACAAAACGCTCTGCTGTATCAGCAATTTTCAATTAGGGAAATTTTCTGTTAGTTAAGTATCTTCACATATTGATAATTGCTTTTCTTGCTGAAATAATACACAACAGGTGCTAAATTTGCTGGCAGATCGTTTATTCATCCCGTCAATGCTTCAGTATACGAGCACCCCACATCTTACAGATCAAAATTCTTTGTTAATAAAACAAATTTTTGAAAACATTTTAACTGTAGTAAAATAGGATCTCCTAATCACAGATAAATTTAAAATTTATTTTTTTTTTTTTAAAGTATAACATTTTTGACATAATTTAATTTGTGTCCTAGAAAAATGGTAACTTTGAATCTATTTCACTAAATTTTAGTTTTTCAACATTTTGTTCGCGATCTAATTCCAGGCTGTTGCTGTGATGTGGTATTCAGGCATAATTATTCTGCGAAGGTGTTTTCTTCATAATGCTATCTACAAATATTAATGCATGAGAATTTGTTGCATCCTACAAGTAAATCTACTGCCAAAAATGAATAAACTGCAAACATATAAAATTAACTTAATCCCATATTGGAAAAATTTGCAACATTGCGTAAATTCATTTGCCTTATAAGCCCAGGTAACTCATGAAGCATTTTCGGGTTAAAAATAGTGGAGTATTGAGTAACCACGACCATTATTTAAGTAATGCCTTCCAAACAAATGACTTATTTATGATGTTAAGATAACTGTTGGCCTATTCGATGTGCTTTTAGAAAACAGATCCTCAGTCTGTCAAGTTTAAATTGAGTTCTTGCGTAACTTACATCGTATGTATAAATGGTAGCTTTTGGCTGGAAACCCAATTACTTAAACTTTGCTTTTGTTGTTTTGTTTAGTTCTTTTTCATTCATGGATAATTTATCATATTGAATGTATATATTAAGCAATTAAAAATGAAAAGACGTATATTTTCTATATTTATTAGTTAATTATATTGCGAAATTTCTAAATTTTAACTTTTGTCTTATTTCATATTTACTATGCAGTTCATTTTTTTACAACATTTACAATTCTGTTTGCCAAAAAATCAAGTTATGGTTTGCTCTGTTGATTGACAATGATGGCTTATTAGTAGCATTTCTTGAATATAGTACACCGAATTACTAACAATTAACATTATATTCACTGTCCCGCAAAATTGAAATTTAAAATCGGCGCCCCAACAAGAACGAAAAACGTTAATATTCTAATTTCTAAATAAAATCGATCTTTAAGGATTTATAAATAAAATAGTGTGGAATTGAGCACAAAAATTGATTATCTTCGCCATGACCTCATTATGTACGTATCTCGCAAAATTCGTGAATCATTAGGCGTAGAATGTTGAAATTATGAATTAAGGATGTGTCTAACATCTAGTTGTACATTTCCGATTTTGCTCTTCTTGTACGTAGATAGCGATATTGAAAAATTTCTAAATCTAGCATAACATAACCTGAAAACAATTTTCCAAAAAAGGTTAAAATCTTATTCGACATTTCACGAACGCCGAGCGTGGATAGTTATTTTAATTACGAAGATAGTAGTAACACAAACATTTGTATACAATAGCCTGAAGTTCAACACTTGGCTATTCAGTACAAAAAAGTTTTCAGAAATATGCTAGCATTCAAAAAACGGTATTGACGAACGATAACATTACAGTTATTTCTATTTTAATGCATTCTCGCGATGGTTTTGAAAACAACAATGCAAGTAGCTAATGTAGATACCAACGCTGGGGTTCAACTGTGCAAAATTTCGTCAAATGATTTATTTTCAAATTCTTTAGCGGAGGATTTAAGCGAAGTCGAGTGCACGTTGTAAAAACTGCGTGGTAGCCCTAGTGCTTTCTTTTAATCCCTAATCCCAACAATATTATATTTTAGGTTTAAGACTTTGAGAATCTAAATCTAGATTTTTACTTTCAAGGAAATTCAATTTTTTATATTCTATAGAACCAAGCGCATCCTACCAGGGATTATTGCAAAGAGTTGAAGGATCAAAATATATAAATGTACATATTTCTCAACCCTCTAAGTAATGCTTACGCCACGCATTTATCAGCAAGCAACACGCAATTTTGGCACTCCCACATGTTTGGCAAGAATTTGGAGTCCTCCCAAATTATTTAAAAGGATTAAGCTGAAAAAGTGTAACAGTTTTATCGTAACAAAATATTTGTTGAAAAAAATTTAATAGTGATCCCAGGTGGCTACAAACCGGAGTAACTTTTCATGAAATTATTCCGGTGCTTCTTATATCCATCAATTTAAAACTAACACTGCCGGTTTATAATTTCATGAAAAGTTACTCCGGTTTGTAGCCACCTGGGATCACTATTAAATTTTTTTCAACAAATATTTTGTTACACTTTTTCAGCTTAATCCTTTTCCGCCAAATGTGTAACAGGATTTAAGGAACTCTGTTTAAAATTTTGCATTCTTGTTGGGAAATCGTTATTACTAAAGAACATGTAACTAATAATAGTTGGAGTGGCTTTTTCTTTGCATATTAAGATAACAATAAGAACAAAACATTTTTAACGAATATATTTTATAGAATTTTGAGCTTACAATGATAAATTACCAACAACCATCTTTGATACCTTGATTTTTCCAAACAGTTTTTTATCAAATTTAGACAGTTATTCCAAATCCAAACCACCATATAACATTTGTTCCAAATAAGCTGTTTCGTTTAGTCAGCAAAATCTTGTAAAAAATGATATCTTACTACTTAACGAGTAGCAAACGTGTACCTAAAAAATTAAAATAATTAGAACTATTTGAAGTTTTAGTGAAGTGTAAGCGCTAGGGGTGGGGTGGATTTTTATTTAGAGAATGAATTTCTAGGGGATCAAAAATTAATTTAACACAATTTATTAAGCTTTTTACGAGTACTAATTCTCTCTCTTATCATTTATCAGTTTGTTTCTTGCGGTCAATTTCAAAATTTGAATCAAAATCAAAATTTGAACTTGGTCTTTGGTAAACTTGAAACAGAAGTCTTTGAACACGCCAATTTTTTTCCAAATTTTTTTTCTTAGAGAATTGTTGTTCTAGTTTGACTTAACAGTAAACTAGTTCTGCAAGATCCCTTTTGCAGATAAAACGTATGTATTACGTGAAAAAGTAGGTGTAAGTTAACCCTCGGGAAAGGCAAGAATATTATTTCTTTTAGAAGCTATACATCCTAACATGTTCTACTTTCTTTCATATTCGTATAATATGTTCTAGAATCTATAATATTTTTTAAGAATATCAACTTAATTATTAAAGTTTTCGATTTTACAAAGTTTTTTAAGAATGGAAATGTCTACGTGACCGCGCAGCGTTGACAACAATATTTTCCAGAAATACTACCGGCATCGTATGTATTAATTTTCAAGCATAAATGCCAGGCCGGATTATTCGTTACTAACAGGTTAATATTGTGATTCCGATTTATTTATTTTCCTTTTTTTTTCGTATTGCGTATACGTATTGTTATGGACTTATATATACATTTTATTTGAAGATGTGCCTCGAAAGACTGAGCGTAAGTTTTTTTATGCAGATATTTTTGCTTTTTGAATGTTCTGTAGCGGATATACCCAATTTCTTATTTCTAATTTCGCAGTTGATTATTTGTAAAATCAAAAATAAATATTTCAGTAACGAACCATTTGGAAAATGTTTTACGGTTATGCTTCGCCCAATATTCGTATTTGTTACAATATAATCGTTATTAGTATTTTAAACAATATGAGTGACTTAAAGAACTACTAACGATTATATTATAACCAATAAACGGTTATTTTGTTCGATTAATTAATGAAATGAAATGAAATGATTATTGTTAAAAAAATAAATATTAACTACCAATCACATCTTTTCAATACAGTAAATATTCATTTGTTACCGGCTCCGTTCACGTGGACATTTCCATTTAGGAATGTATCTTTCAAATATAGTTTTTCTGGTAAATACAAATACATGATGTAGATTCTTATTTATAATCTGATTTAAACTAGGAATTATTCTTAGCAACAAAAGACAAACATAAAAAGGAAGACTGAAAAAAGCATGAATTGGTTGGAAAAATTTTTCAAAATCCATAGAGACTCGGCGTTAGCTTTATGCAAATTTTTGCTTATAACTGTGTTTTATTGTACTTTTAATTGAGTTAAATTGTGTAATATTTTTTAGTTTTTTTAATCGCACTTTTTAAAAGGTCTGACAGTCTGAAAAGACCGACAGCATGACGTTTTGAGCAAATTAATAATTTTTATCAAATACACAGATTGTTAGCGAAAACATTGATTAGAATGGTACTTTTTTTAAACATGTGGCCACTTGACGAAAAAAAGAAGACTTCTTCAAAATGTAAGCACTGCTTTGCAAAAATCAAAAATATATTAATTATTCGTAGCAAGGTTAATGCTAGGTATAGCCCAGCATACCGTAAAACATTGAAAACGCATTAATTTCAACAATTGTTGTTAATTATTTTTTAGATAAAAAGTATTGACTTTTGGAAACAAGTCAAAAGAGAGTTAAATACTAGTTTGGTATTATTTGAGTTATCTAAAAGTTAAGTTTTACAGTTATTAAACAACTTCAAAAAAATAAGTTATTCGTTTTGCTTTTATGTCGATTGTGTGTATATGGGCCAAAATCTTGAACATCATCGATCGATTCGCTTCAGTTTCAATTAATAAAATAATCTGGTTTTTAAGGATGCAAAGGCAAATTCACTCGGGTGATAATCACAAAGTAAATACTTTTTTGTTTGTACATATACCTTCCTTTCTAGTGGTCCGTCAATAACTAACAAATATTTTGCAAAAATTATCCGCACAATTGATTGGAAATCTGCTTCGAACATCTCGCACTATGCTTTGATGGCAACCTTTTTGGCAAAGTTAAAAAGGGACCTTGTATTTTCTTGGACTGTGACACAACTTAGACAGCAGCTTGAAAACTTGCGAATACTCTATAATGTCCCTCTCATTTCGGAGACACTCCAATATGGACTCTTTCAGCCTAATTCATGGACACTTGTATATTCCACTTGTAAGTCCAGTCTTTTCTTAACTTTAATTATTATTTCATAACTGCCATCCCTTAGCTCTTCCCGCCCGGGGATTATCCGAATTCACTATACTCTGTTTGGCGAACAAAGATTTTCTAAGTTGTTGGAACCAATGCTAATGTTGTTGATCGAGCAAAAGGAGACACCATAATTTCGTCAACCCAGGATTTTGAGTGGTCCAAATTTCTGTGATCCACTCTATTCGTTGCTTTACATTATCGGCTTTTTAATTGGAGTGCGTTATTGTTCAGAATTGGTACTGGTAAACCATATCGACTAAAGAATGGAAATGTCGTTATCCATCAATTTAAAAGATCATTAGCCACTAATATGTTTTTCCCTGCTGATGTACGTAGATGCAGACTTATCAAGTCAATCCTACCTACATTCCGTGTTGAAGTATATCTTCGACTTCTCATTTTTTGAATTGGTTTCTAGTTCAATGACTTCACTCTAGAATAATTTTCACAACCACTATCATTTTTTGGTATGTCTTCACCCATTCCATACCAATATACGCAATACACGCGTACCAATATACGCAATAATTTTTTTACGATTATTGTTGTTTCATATTTTTTCTTTGAAACTTCGATACCATTCATACAATGCCAAAAAATGGTATAACTCATTCGTTGTTCTAGGTATCGAGTGATAAGCGGAAGCTTCACTCGCCTTTTCATGTGTGCCAATACCGTCCCTATATAGAGTGTGTGCCACATACTTGTTTTACAAATCATATTGTTATAGCTTACGAGCAATAATAATAATAATATAATAATAATTCTTTATTGTGTTTTTAAGTAATACAACTCTTACACAAGAAGGTTTGGTACAAACAATCGAAAATACATAAATGAAAAAAATAAATACATAAATAAATAAATAAAATAAATAAATAAATAAATAAATAAACAAATAAAACAAAAATATTAATCCTTATATACAACTAAACGAAAAACTAAAATTTCGAGAGAAAAAAAACTGTGACTGACTAAAAAATAAATTTTATGATACATTGATGCAGATGCATTAAAAAAAAAAAAAAAAAGTTTAAATAAATATAATAATAATATTACATAAATGAATAAATAAAGAAGTAAATAACTCTAATATATATAATAATAATATATAACACAAGTAAATAAAATAAAAGAATAGGTTATACAATTAGTTAACAATGATTAGTTATTCGTTTAAAATAAATGCTCTAGTACACAAAATAGTTTTCATAAAACAGAAAATCTTTTTAAGGCGAGATATTTCCAAAGTATCAGATAGCAGAGTCGGCAAATCAAGATCAGCTCCCAAATATCTTTGGAGTTCAGTTCTGGCAAAAGAGTAGACCGGGCAATCCAAAAGAATGTGCTTCAAGCTTTCTTTTTCTTTGGAATTACATACTGCACACGTCATTTCGCAGTCAATAACATAAGATATATTGTTGATGACCAGGCGAATCAATCTAAATCCGGAGTTGTGCCAAAATTCTCAAAAAACAATAGGACATTCTAGTGTTAAATAGTTTTTTCGTTCTGAATTTGCATTAATTTCGTAATAAATCAAACTGTAAGAATTATTTATGGCCCTTTGTAAATCATCATTACTCAAAAATTTGCAGTATTGTTTACAAATGGTGTCAATATCGCATTTTTTTAGATTTTGGTCAAAGTTAAACTCAATGTTTGCCTGAGTTAAACAGTTAGATAATTGTAGTATCCAGTTATATTTTGAGTTTTGATTTAAAGACGTAAAGGCCAGATACTTAAGCCTTTGGAAACATAATTTTGGGAATCTGCTGTAGAGCATCTGCATAATTGATTTAAGCCATAATAGTGTCAAATAAACGGCCTTCATTTGGATTTTAGGCAATCCAGTTTCTAGCCGTACTATGTATCCAGGCGTGTTTCTAGGTAACTGTAGTAAATTTTTAAAAAAGCTGACCTGAACTGTTTCGATTTCATTTAAATATCTAAGACACCAAACTGGAGCACAGTACAGTAGAGAATTGACAACCATTGATTCATAAAGCCGTAGTCGTGCATTCCAATTTATGCAGCGAGAATTTGTAAGTAAATTAAATACCGTCCCAATCGCCGATCTCGCTCTACTCAAAGAGGATTTCACTGCATCTCCAAAGCAAGAAGAAGAAGTAAAGGGAACCCCTAGGTAAGTGTATTGGTTTGTTACCTCTAAAGTACTGTTCGCATATTTGAAATTTTCTTTGGAAGTAAATTTTCCTCCTCTTCGGAAAACCATTACTTTGGTTTTTTGGTTATTTATGGTGAGCTTGTTTTCAGTGACATAGTCGTGTAGAATTTTCAGTTTTTTGTTTATGTCTCCAGGAGAATCACCTAAAATAATCAGATCATCGGCATATAATAGTAATAGAACGTCGTTCAGGCCATCGATAGATACTCCTTTTGCACCATTTTTTAAGAAAAATTATTCGATATCATTGATAAAAATTGAAAATAACCAAGGACTCAGTGATTCACCTTGTAAAACTCCTTCTGTAATGTCTATTGCTCTACTAAGTTGACCATCTACTTTAATTTGTACTTACGAGCAATATTAAACACAGAATGGGAAAGAAGAAAACTTTTTAAAAATAAATATCTGGAAGAAGTAAGTGAGAATTCCAAATTTATTCCAAATATTAATTAACTTACAAAAAAAATTTATGTAAATTTGTTTCTTCATTATTGTATAATTTAATTGAATATTAAAAAATTTATAATTTAATTTATAATTTGGGTTTTTATTTATTTATATTTTTATAGTGTGTACTCTATATGTTTAACACCCCCAAAAATGTATGAGGATCAGTTTTCGGACAATTTGTAGTGTATATTCTATCCGATAGGCTATATTATTCTATGGATCATTCACTTGTAGTTCTCGGAAATCGTGAAGTGAAAATACATTTTTTGGTGTGAAAATCCATTATCAAATGTAACCTTCAATTGTTGACGCATTATTTACCAAAATTATTATATTGTTTCAAAATTCCTCTTTACTTAACATATTATTACAACAACAACTCACAATTTCCAAAATATCATGAAAAAATGACTGCTTATAGCACTACACGCTGCACCATTTCTCACAAGGTGTGACAAATCAATATTTTTTATTCATAATGTTACGTGATGTCTTATTATCCAACAATGCCAGTATTGAATGCCCGCGCACATGAACTTCCACTCTATTTAGCTTTTGGTTTCCACTGCTGTGATGAAAACGGGCAATTGATCTTTGTCTTGTCGATGATGTGTGTTATTTTGGAGGTTAACAGCTTACTCATAATGAAATTCCCCGATTGATCCTGCCAATAGTTTCCCGACGGTTCCTGTTTGTTTTTAATAACAAATTTTCTGCTAAGATGCTCTATTTGATGGCATGTGCTGCACGCATCCAGCCTACTCTAAAGTGACGACGGTGCTGGTCCAAACGGTGGTTCTGACTATTTACCGGCTCCTTATCCATTGATCAATATTTCTGTTGGTTTGAAAGTTTCGATAAACTCCTGCTCCACCATATCGACAATTGATCTCCTAATATCATATGTCGGCTTTTATGTGTTCAACCTTCACAAATTTGACTGCTAGCGCTAATTTATGAATGCGTTCTCCGCATACTCCTTATAAATTGATTTTTCGATCGCCCATTTCTTGTTGGATCTCATCCAATCTTGCCTCCAGTTTTGCGCTAGTAATTGCTTCTGATCTACCCAGTTAGTCTATCGTTGATCAACCGCCTATTTAATTTCAGGAACATCATAGCCTCTTGCTTCTTGACGTTAAAAATTATCGCTGCATATATCCTCTTCATCGCTAAGATACTCCTTCTCGGTTCTTCAGATTGTGGAAGACTTTTTCTTGTTGCATGGGCTCTAGTGTTTTTTGTTTGTAGGTGTTCGGTCCATGTTGCATCCTAAAACTCTCTGGGTCTAGTGGCATCAAACCCTGCCTTCATGCAGACGTTGAAATTTTAGACTTTGGTTTATTATGTTTTGGATTGCTTCCATCGGTTGGCTTTTTCAAGTCCATGTTCGGGCCCCAGTTGTTGTGGATAGTAACGACTCAATTGATTTGAGCTTTGAATCGGATTTTCAATACTAATGCATTTGCTTACAATATGAGTGCAGTTATGTAGTAAAAAAAAGGAAAGATGATGAGTCATGAGAACTGTCGACGGAAGTGAAAACTTAGAACTCTGCAATAACTCATTATATTATAACTCCATTATAAATAATTAAAATTTCATAATTTGTAAGTTGAAATTATAAACGTGTGTATAAAAAAGTATTTAAATGTTAAAAAAAGCCACAAAAAACAGTGTTTTCAAGCGATCATAGCCTCAGTGATTGGCCGAGATTCATTTGCTTCAATGACATACATATGAGCGGTAGATGACGATTATGTGAGCGTTAGGTGATGGTGATGCGAGTTTCATCATATTTGTTCAAAAGTGCTCCACATGCCAAAAGAAGTTTTCATTTTAAAAAAACCACTTTGAAGGGTTGTTAAATTAATTCTTGACAAAATTTACTTCGATAAAAAGGACTTTTTATTTAAAATAATTACTTTTAACGTATTTTTAAATTAATTCTTGACATTTTACTTCCAAACTAGTAAAATAAAAAAAAAAATCGTTGATTTCCTCTTATTGAAGTATTTTTTTTTATAATTATTTGTAGATTTATTAAAGAAAAATAATTTTCAACAACTATTCTGCATTTCAAAAATGAATTGGCATTACCAGTAACATATTGTCATGCAAGTCATCACGACGATATGGAACTGGTAAGAATACAAGCCAGTGCCAGGTTCATTCTATGAAAAGGCACCATATATTACAATTTCACTGTTCATTATTTGATAATTTGAGGCGTTGTATTATTTTTTGATGGAAACACATAAATAGTAGAAAAATGTGAGAAATTTTAAAACAGGCATAGCATTTCGGGAGCCATACGAATTGCGTTAAGAATAGCGGCCCGTTTCATTGAATGTAAAGCCTATGTACATATACACATCGGCTCATATTTTGAAAGGTTGTGAGATATATTCCTAAAATAAGGAGAAATATATTTTGGAATCTTATCACACTGTGTTTTCAAAATTCACGTAGTTCGTTAAAAGTTAAGTTCATATGTTCCTTTCCACAATAAAATTGGTTACTTATTAGTTTTTTATTTACTGTTTCAATTTTCCATATTAACACCCTGTATATTATACATAAAGAAATTACATAGAAAGGAATAATGTTTGTATAAATGACGTCATTATATTCACCTGAGGCTTATATCAACCACAATCAATGTAATCAACAATGTTACCATCAAAATCAAATGTTGAACATACTTCGTTGTTGTTTGTGTGTGACTTAAAAGATGTAATGAGGTAGCAGGTGCGGAGACTCCAGCAACAGATCCCACAGGAATGTGTATTGGTGTTGGACTTAGAATATAATCGTTATCTATAAAAAGTAGGACATTGATATAAATAAAGAAAAAAAACTATTTTTCTAAAAATAAATTGAAAACAACAAAAATATTTATATTTATTTATGCTGCTATATTATATACAGAGTGGTTTTCAAAAAAATTGCTGTTTAAAGTGTAAGAAAACAATATACAATGAGCTTATTTATACCTTTGTACCACACAATATAGATAGGAATATCGCTGAATTTCCCAGTGAAAACACAGCAAGACCACCCATGCCAATTTGTATATTTTAACTTGTAGAATAAAGTTTCATATGCGATTACAATTTACCGCTTTCTTTTTTACTTCAAAACCATACATTACAAACAAAAACGTCAGTCTAAACTTATAGCATTGAGAGGGAAAGAGTACTTTACATGCAGTTTTAAGCGCGCGGACAGTTTTTGTTTTTGTTTGTAATTTTTCAAAAATAATGTGATTAAGATAAGAAACTCCATCTGAAAATTACATAAATATCTTACCGATTAATATATTTCTATTATTTTCAATGTTTAGGTTACTGCAATTCTGTTATTTCAGGTTCAGTTATTTTCGATTTTTTAACAAACAAATTTTCAGTATAACAAACATATTTAGTAGGTTTATATATCTTTTATGTATACATATTTTAACTTTATCAATATAAACGAACATATGTTTGTTCTCTCCGTAGTGGCAAAATGCGAAAGAGTGGAAAAATCTATATACACAAATATAGTGTAAATTTAATGTTCTGCAACGTTTAGTTTTTTATCCAAAATGGAAGAAACGAAAAAATTTAATTTATATAGACAGATAGAAAACTTTACCTTGGACACCTTTGAGTGGATGTATTTTTTTCTACAATACATAATATGGACACTGTAATAAGCCTTGAAAAAACTCTCGGTTAATGCTCAAAAATATACAATCTTCTATCGACCTGAATAATTAAATTTTTCGTCTGTCCTATTTTGCAAAATTTAGCGCCCAAAACAATCATGTGCATATCATGCACGATTTAAACACAGGTATGTATGTTTACCTACATACCTGTGTTGTTATGCACATACCTGTGTTTCTTTTCCCCATTCTAGTGGCGAAAATATACTAGAAACTAGTAGAAGAATCACAATATTTATATATATATATATATATATATATATATATATATATATATATATATATATATATATATATATAGAGAGAGAGAGAGAGAGAGAGGTGTTCCTAATATTGTTTGTAACACTGACAAAATGTAATATATATATATATATATATATATATATATATATATATATATATATATATATATATATATATATATATATTACATTTTGTCAGTGTTACAAACAATATTAGGAACACCTCTCTAGTTTCTTCCCTTTTTTGTTAAGATTTCGAGCATTTGACTAAAAAGCTACAGCCTAAAGCTACAACCGAAATTTTCATTTTCACATATCAGGATGATTTCGGAATAATTTTTAAATTTCTGTATTGTTTCACAAGTTTTTGCTATTTACTCCAAAACTATACATTTTCCTATACATTGTCCTATTTTGTAAAAATGAGCGCCCAAAACAATCATGTGCATATTTTAATATACATGCACACAAAACATATTTTATATGTACATGTTTTATAACCATAAATACGATTTAAACATACATACCTGTGTTTCTTTTCCCCATTCTAGTGGCGAAAATATAATAGAAACGAGTAGAAGAATCACAATATATATATATATATATATATATATATATATATATATATATATATATATATATATATATATATATATATATATATTTGTTATTTTCTAATAATTCGTATGACTTTTATTAATCACCACGTTTATTTTTATTAATCAATAGTATTTTGTGTGTACTAACAAAATTTATAAATAACGAAAACAAAAAAATGAATTTATTGAATATTAGTGTTTGTGTAATAAAATTATTCAATGGTCAAAATTTCTCGAATTGGAAATAACGTATGGAATTGAATCCTCGCTGCATAAGATGTCTTGGACTGAGTTAAAGGTGGAAATCAAACCCTCAAAATACTAAATGGAAGAAAAGTGATACAAAAGCCAAATCTCTAATATCACAATATTTAGACGATGCGTATTTAAAAGGACACATTTAAAGTTATTTAAAACAAGTGAGGACTAAAAATGATACTAGTGAAATACGAAAATCATTATATTTGAATAAAATTACGACTTGTGTATGGATTAAAATTTCGGCCAGCGAAACTTTGGGGTTTTTCTTTTCACATCAAAATAAGTATTTGTTGAAATTTTTACCTTCTCGGAGTTGTGCAACCATGCCTTAACTGTCAAAAAAGGCGTCAAAAAAAGGGTCGGTGCATAACCAAATTTGGTAGGTTTGCAGTAAATGCTAAAAAGTACACTTCATATATTTTTTGGTTTTTGTCACAGTCAAATTTACTGTGTATATATATATATATATATATATATATATTCAATCAAATCAGTCAAATATTTTCTAGTTACAGTCAAATTTACTATATATATATATATACAGTAAATTTGACTGTAACTAGAAAAATATTTGACTGATTTTATTGAAAATAATAACAAAAGTAGATTTTACTACTTACAACTTGCAGTTAAAACCTTAGCCAAATCCGCTAAATAGTTCGGCCAAAATTTCAAATTTAGTGAAGTTTTTTAAATGGCTGCCAATTTATGCCGTCTCGGGGTTCCGAAAATCGAACTGTCTAGTTTTAACATCTGCGGCATTGGAGTAGGAGATGTAAGGAGTACATATCTTTAACAATATTTTTTTTAAATAGTTAAAAATGCTAAAGTAACCTGAAACTTAACTGAGAGTAAGACTCTCAAAATGAAGAAGACTTTTTTCTTGTGAATTAAAAATCCCCCTTCTCTTAGCCTAAAAAAGTAGTCTAAATAAATAATACCATTTTTTTTTTAAATCTTAAGCATGTAAGGGAGTTTTTAAAGTTGCTGATCTCGTGTTTATAGAAAAAAATTTCAATTTTCAGATTTCCCCCCTCTTTTTTAGTTCAAATTAGAAGTGTCTCGAGTTGAAAATCACCATTTTTTGCTGTTTAATCCACTTTTAGGTTTTTAAAAAGATATTTCTTTATGTCTTTGATATCGAATCTAGTGTCAATACATTTAAATCATAGCTTCTATTTTTCTATTTCGTACTACGAAGGTAATAATTTACAGTTAATAATTTGCATGTGATTAAAAAAAACTACAAGAAATGGTAAGTTAAACGATCACAAATTCAAGATCAACAACTTTAAAAATCCCCTTACATGCCTTAAAAGGCTTAGATTTAAAAAAGGGTAAAATTTTTAGGCGATGTACTTATGTAGGCTAATAGAGGGCGAAGGATAACAAATTAAACACTCGACTGAAAACTCAGGTTCAACAACCACAACATCCCCTTTATACGTATTGAGAGTGCAACTAAAAAAGATACAAAAAAAAACTGACACTGAGGTAAAACCTCAAGTAAACAGAAGTAAAACCTCAAACAAACAAATAAACGATTAATTGCACTTTTTGGGAAATAATAGGATATATAAAGCAAAATTGGTATTACTTTAAAATAAATTCATATCAACAACCTTATATTCCGCAAAATAAGCTATAGGTAAAAATCAATCAGATTACAGCAATCGTGATTTTCTATTTTTCTCAGAAAGAAAAATAAATAAATCATAAGAGTAATGAAGTATAAGGATTTTGAAGAAATAAAACTTCTAATTTATTTTGCTTAGTACACTATATTTTTAATTATATAAAATATATATACATGTGTCATTCAACATAGATATTTTTAAAATTGTAAAGTTTATTTCATTGTTTTTGGTTTAGGTATATACCAAAATTCTCGTGGCATATTTTTAAAGATCATATTCAATAAGTTCGATTTATTACTTAAAACAATAAAAATTTTTGAAGAATAAAACAAAATGATCAAAAAAGTTATAGTTAAATAACAATAGATCAAATTTCATAAACATAATTGGATAACAAGACATAGAGTTGATAAAATTTTGGTATCGGTATGTGGATGACATAATTATTTGTTTCGATCGTACAGACATACAACTAAATAAGTTTTTGGAATATATGAAAAACTAAAATTCTAAAATAAATTTTACCCTCGCAAAAGAGCACAACAGTGAAACTAACTTTTTGGATTTAAAAATTTTTAATCTGGGTAGTTAGTTGGAATATGACACATACCGAAAACTTACATTCTCAAACAATAACCAGTGACTAGTAACATCGATTCTTTATCTGCCTTAAAAAAAAAAAAATCACAAGAGTGTGAAGACTACCAAATAATAAGTACCTTAAGTAAACCTGCCAAAATTCTGTTAAAAATCATTTTGAACAGATTACAACAAAGTGTCGGTACAAACATCAACGAATTTCAAATGATTTCCAAAGGGACACGTGAGGTCGTTTTTAGCTTAACAACCTAACTTACAAGATCAGTGAAAGTAACCAAGATGTTTATACCTTTTATTGATTACAAAATAGCTTTCAATAATCTGTAGCACGATCAACTAATCGAAAATTTGTACAAAGTGAGGATTGACAAAATTATAATCAGGAAGCGAAGTTAAGTTAAGAATTGAAAAAATGGCATGGTAAGGAATAAAAAAAAAGGATTTCGAAAAGGCTGCGTACTATCTCCTATACTTTATAACCTATACAGCGATCGCATAGTGAGAGAATCTTTAGAAAATGTTAAAGAGGGTATAAAAGTGAATGGAAAATAAATAACTAATATCCAATATTTAGATGATACGATTTTAATTTTCTTTCATATCGAAAACTTATATCCCACTTATCACAAAGCAGCAGCATACCAGCCACTGGTCCTTACGGTATTCTGTACACCACAGAGAAGTTTCAAAAAGAAATAAACATTAAAACAACATCGCTACCAATAATGGTTTTGACACTACAATGGTCAATCGGATATTGGAAAACCAACAAAGAAAAATATGTTTGAATGCGGTTTATCAAGGAGAAACATCCAAACCCACAAATTATATAATTTGGACATATTATGGATGCACATCGGGCATAATAAAATCGTATTCAAGGCACCATTAAAACGATTGGTGGTTGAAGCTACTAGCTCTGCCTAATGAGAAATTTCTTAAGAAAATCTATCTTGATATCTTTCAATCTGGTAGTTTGTCAGGGAACATTGTCAGATATAATTATTCATCTAAAGTGAAACAGATTTTGGTGAACATAGGATACAGATATGTATGGGATCAACAAAATTTAATTATCGCTCGTGAATTGCGTGAAGCCATACTTAGTAAATATAAGGACCAAATTTGTCAAGAGAATCAAACACGGATCTTTACATCAGCTTTCAACACTATATATAAGTTTATAATTCCGGAATTATCTCGTATACCTAAAATTTTCCA
Organism: Chrysoperla carnea; assembly: GCF_905475395.1. Classification (NCBI taxonomy): domain Eukaryota; kingdom Metazoa; phylum Arthropoda; class Insecta; order Neuroptera; family Chrysopidae; genus Chrysoperla; species Chrysoperla carnea. The sequence goes on along the minus strand of NC_058342.1, from coordinate 6,212,008 downwards.
CTGACAAAAACAAGTAAGAGGATTTGGTATTTTCTACAAATGGTACCCTCAAGAATGTTGGATGGTATGCAACTTAAGCGAACATGAAACCCTAGAGTATTTTCTATTAAAGTGTCCAATTCTTTTTCCGATTAGAAACGCTTTCCTCTAGAGATATCTTAAAAACGAAAGATAGTTTTTACTGGCTAGTTTATTATCCAGCTTAACGGTCAATAAGGTTACCGACCTTCACAACTATTATGAAAATGCGGTTAAATTACGCAGTTTTGCTCTGAGTTACCAAGTTGCTTCTTCCTACCTTTTCTTCCAGAGTCTCAATGTTGATTTATCTTTTTCATATTTCACATTTATTTTTATTTATATTTTTTTTCAATATTATTTTTGAATTTCTCATGCATTATTGAAATTTTCATTTAAAATGTATATATATTAATAGAATTTATATTAGGCTTTTGGTAGTACATACCAAATTATAATAAATAATTAAAATAATAAAAAATAATTTTATTCTTAGTGCATGACTACAAGTTTTTTTATTTGATCTAAAAATTTTTCCAACTTGCTTTCATTCTGAAGAGATTCAATATAATTTATGCAGAATTTGTTTAAAATTAATATAACAAAATGATTACCTTGGTTTTATAAAATTTTTTGACGTTCATATGATTACCTCGGAAACTGAAATCAAAATTTAAAGAAAATTTTTTGACATTTAGACTCCAAATAGGAGTTCGCAACACATCCTTTTTATCGTTAGACGTTGTTTTTGAATTTTTCCAAATTTCTAACCCTTCTAAAACGTTCATAAGTCTCCCTTTCTCGCATGTGTGTAAAATTTTTCAATTTATCATCAAAATTATGGGCCATTTAAATTTCTACGTATATATAGTATACGGAACAACCCTTTTCTAATAACTTTTTCTAATAAGTACAATTACAGAATTTTTTTTATTATGAATAGTATTATTATTATTTTTTTTATATAGCTTTGTTGGAGCAGAAGTATATATTAAACAATCGCCTGGTTTTGCAAAAGGTAATCGATAATTCACATAATAAATGGAATAATGGTTTTGGCGAATTTATGAAAAAAACAAACTTTAAGAACTTAAATGCAGGTACTTATTCATATATCAAAATAATGGACAACAAGAAATTATTTGTATTGACCTTCGTAGATGACATTCTCATGGCATCTGAAGATACTATAGTTATTTTCATTTTTTAAAGGGAACTCCAAAAATTTGTAATAACTGATCTTGGCATTAAAAATAACTTAAAACTTTTACGTTTTAAAGTTTTATTAGGTTCTGGTTCAATGAATATTTCACAAAAAGAGACAATTAACAAACTTTGTTAAAACGTTTAGAACAGAAGAATCATAAAAAAAGGCAACGGAAGGTGGATTACAACTGGAAAAAGAAGACATAGCAGATTCACGTCTCTAAGTTAGTAGGATCGTTAATTTACATATCATCCGTATCCAGGCATGATTTTTGTTTTCGCCAGTAGGTACTTGTGCATATTTTGTTCTAATTTTAGCCACAGACATTTCAAACATGCATTGCTAGTGGTAAATTATCTTAAAACGACGGTAAATTAAATTATATGTTGAACGTCGGTTCAAATAAAAATGAATCCACATTAAAAATATATTATGTTGATTATTGGGGAAACGACTGCCAAGATAGAAATAAACCTCTGGAATGGCAGCATTCGTTTTTGAAAATCCAGTTAGTGTTATTACCAAAAAAGAACCATATAAATTTCTTGGATCTGACGATAGTAAAAATAGCCAACAGATTGGAATTCGACATCTGCAGAAAACCTACATATTGTGATACCACAATACCTGCAGATTTGTTACTCTACCAAAGCCAGAAGTTAATAACATATAACGCAACAAAACACAGGCGTAACAATACCTCTTTCAAAAGAAATATTTCATAGCGAAATAAACACCATTAAAACAATTTCTTTTATCAATGATCACAACCTGGTGGACAAACTGTTTGTTAAAAACTATACAAAATGGCCCTATTGCTTTTCCAACCACCTTGGAAGTCAAAGAGTAATTTCTGTTTATTACGGACCTCGGCCCATTTTCGTTGAAAATAGGAAATATTGTCCAAAAAAATAGGTTGAAAATAGTCTATAAACCCCACATCCAACGGGGAAATAACCGGTTAAATTCGAAATAAAAATTAAACAATTTACAAAAATCAGATATATAGTCCTTATATTGATCAAACTGGCCGAAGTTTCTCTACCAGAAGAAGGGAACATCTAAAATCGTTTAAAAAAAAGATTCGGCACTTCATAGCACCTCAACGAACAAGGTCACAACTTTCCTTCTACAATCGATGTCCTACACGTAGCCTCAAAAGGTTTGAAATTGGATATTCTGGAAGCAATAGTGATTCAAAAACACCACCGGACCGAAGTTACTTGTTAATGAGCAAACAGGCGTTCTCATGTATACCCTCACAGTGTCTGATACTGACCGATATAGGCGAAACATATCTCATATTCATTGTAATAATAGTTTTCAGTGAAACCCAAATCAAAAATTGGTGGAGTTATAGAGAAATATTGTTTGAATTTTGCAAATTCAAATATATTCCACAAAGTTAAGCACCAAGTCATACATATGAAAAAACCATCAATTGCAGCAATTACAACTGGTGAAGCGGAATATGTTTCATTGAGTGAAACTGTCAAAGAAATAATTTAGTTTAAGGCCCTAGGGGCAGAATTTGGAACTACGATTGATCATCCTATTATATAAAGACTAAATATATTGTTAGGCCCAGGACGGCGTTATCCTTAAAAACGTGGTTCTAACACACAAATCAATCAAATTATTATTATTAAGTAATAATATTTTAATAATGTTATAACTTAAATTGTAATAGTAACATGGTTTGATTTATTTAGCTGGTCAGCAAAACTAATATTTAATATTTAAAATTTACGTCACAATATTTCATATTTTGAATTAAATGTTTTATATTTAAAGACAAGCTAATTATTCAAAAAACCATACAGTGATTATTACAACTAGGAGTTACAACTTTAACTTAAATTAGTAATTTCAACCCCAGTGATAAATTAAATATAAAATAGCCTAAAACATCATATAATATTAAATAAAGAAATAACCAAAAGAAATATTCAGTGTTCATTTTTGGAAACTTCAGCGGTAATACAACAGATTTGGTGGAAAATCAACACAGTTGGAGAATTGGCAGGTGTTCAATTTTGACTTCAAACGGTTCATTCCAATGATTTGGTTGATTAACGAATCCAATAAGGTAAGTAAAATTTTCACTTTACTTTGATGTACTCAAGATCTTTCCTGGTATAAAAATTCCCAATTTTTTTCTTTGCAAATTACTCTCTTCCCTCTAACAATTTTGCAAATTTAAATTATCCTATTTTTATACCTTCATAAGTTGTATAGTTCTGTATCACTTTCCCATCTTCTCTTTTACTTTTATAATTAAAAAAAAAAAAACAAAAAAAAAAACAACATGCTTTGTAACCCTTTGGACACGACTTACCAATACACTTGTCTAGTGCTACCCTCAGGCAAGACAGACTCACAAAGACGAACTTATAAAACTAAACGGCCTTCTAATAACGCGACACAAAAAAATGTTCTTAACACAGAACGACTCCCCAATAACGCGATTCAAAGAAAAAACCCCTTATATGTTCTTAACACAGAACGATCTCCCAATAACGCGATACTAAAAAATTACCCTTTATATGTTCTTAGCACAGAACGAATCCGTGATAACGCGATAAAAGCAAATAATCCCCTATATGTTCTTCGTACAGAAAGACTTCCCTGTAACGCGAATTATAATAACCCTTTAAACCACAACGGCCTTTTACTAATGTATCACTCATGAATACAAATTCCTTACACGTTACGCCCCTCGATAAACGCCATATACCCGCTCGATGAAATCAAACTTTCAGCGAACTTGACTAGTACCACTTTTATTAACAAGCGACTTTTTAACATTACACAAAGCATGAACATTCTTAAATCTACAAAATACAAACGTAAAACACAAATCTCCAAACTAAAAAATCCCTTTCAAATCGAGGCCCCTAATTTGTAACTTAAATCATGAAATATTCTACGCTCAATCTACACGTTTCTTTTAATATGTCTTATCTCTAAATAAACCCCAATTTGATTTTATTTTCTATCAACACGAATCTTCACAAATTTTGTTATACATTATCCTACTTTAAACTCCAAACTCTAATTCCCAAACGAGAACATTAAATTATGCAGAAAGTTTTACTGGATTTGGATATAGCCAACCAAATTCCTGAAGGAAACTGTGAAGTGTAATTGTTCTCGGAACCATCAAAGGGAGAATCCAGAAACTTATCGAAGTTGGAAGTGGATATTAAGCCATTGGTCACTGGAATCACAATTTATAATGGAAACAACGTATACACTATACACCCCCCTTCCATTATATCTTATCTTAGATTTACCCTCCCTGGCGTCTTGCTGAATGACGACATTTATGGATAGTAGCAACGTATTTATGGCATCTCAAAACCAAATACTTCAAAACCTTCTACCATATGTTAGAAAAACTTCTGAGTGTATTCCTAAACCGACCAATGCAGTTCGACAACGACAACAAGTAATGGAAAATTCAAAATGGTTCACATTTCTTCAACCCCACAAAATTCAATTCTACAACTCTACTAAACGTAATCAACACGATCATCCAAACTCTAAAATATTCAACTCTACAACTGTAATAAACCTCATCAACACAATCATCCAAACTCGACGAGATTCAATTCTGCTACTCCAACTAAAACTTATCAACAATCGACGAAATCTCATCAATAATTTTAAAAAATCTCAAATCGGATTTTAATAATGTATAACTTTATAAATTTATATCATAATAATTTTTTATTCAATTCAAGGACAATCATGTTTACTATTTTTTTTCTATAAACGCACAATTGCAAAAATTTTTTCAAATTCACAAATATTTTTCAAATATTTTACTTTACTACTCATAGGTACTTCATAGCAAATCGTAAAACTAATTTTTGCATGGTTGCATAATAATTCATTCATTTATACATCACTTTTCAACTCATTGTGTACTTTGCAAAATGAAATTGTTTATAATATTTAAAACTAAAAATTTTTTCTTAAACCAAATTCTTTTAATTTATGAACAATTTCATTAATCATCAAAATGTAAATTTCTATTCTATTTTTTATTCTCTATGATTGATTTATCGAAGTTATCTTTATAGTGTTCTCAATTTTTCTTTCTTTTTAAATTTCCTTGAGGGATAACTTTACTTCTGAGTTAGATGAAAAATAATTTGCAATTATTTTCCCTCTAAAAAAAAGTCGGAAGGTGTGTTAAACCCTGGACGGCGTTATCCTTATCGTGGTTCTAACACACAAATCAATCAAATTATTATTATTAAGTAATAATATTTTAATAATTTTATAACCTAAATTGTAATAGTAACATGGTTTGATTTATTTAGCTGGTCAGCAAAATTAATATTTAAAATTTACGTCACAATATTTCATATTTTGGCCTAAATGTTTTAGATTTAAAGGCAAACTAATTATTTAAAAAACCATACAGTGATTATGCAGCTTGAACGTCAACTTGATCATACATAGTAGAGTGAAATTACGCCTTGTGTATGGATTAAAAGTTCGAGCAACGAAACTTTGGGCTTTTTCTTTTCACATCAAAATAAGTATTTTTTGAAATTTTCTACTTTCCCGGAGTGGTGCAACATGTTTAAAAAACAAAATGGCGTCAAAAATGAAATTTTTTTCAGAAATTTTATCATTTTTATTTTATATTCGCAAAAGGAGGCATCGGTGCATATCCAAATTTGGTAGGTTTGTAGTTCATGTTAAGAACTACTCCTCATAATTTTTTGGTGGGGTTTCGTCCCTTCCCCTCCCAGTTATATATATATGTATACATACATATGGTAAAACAGTTCATTTGACTATAACTTGAAAAATATTCGATCGATTTTAATGAAACTAATATCAATAGTAGGTTTTATTATTTACAACTTTCGGTTAAAATTTTAGCGAAATCCGTTAAATAGTTCGGCCAAAATTTCCAATTTAGGAAATTGTTTAAAATGGCTGCCATTTTATGCCATTTTGTCCTACGAGGTTAAATTTTTTTTTAAATTGTAGCATTTTTTATTATCTTTCGATTTTATAATAAGTGGCTTACCCGTAAAATGACTCCTTGATCCATATTTTTGCGAAAAACGGAAAATTTAGCACTTTCTGGAAATAATTGTTTGGGGGGTGTATGGACTGGCTTTGGGGGGTGTTTTTTGCTTTGGCATGAGAAAACTATTTTTAAAAGAGGTCTATATGGTTTAAAGCAAAATTTTTAAGTTTTAACCCCCGCGCTGTAAGGGGGAAGGGGTGTATGAAATAAATGTGTCTTAAAAGATTTTAAAAAGAGGTCAAAATAGTTTAAAATGCTAAAGTAACCCAAAATTTTAGATGCTTTTATTAATATAGCACTTTTTACAACATCCTACCCTTCCCCTCCCGCTTTCACATTTTTTGCAAATTCAAAATTTTTATGACGTATAAAGGGGTTTTTGGGGTCGCTGATCTCGAATTTTGCAATAGATTATCAAAAACAATTGTAATATTTTTAGGGGGTGTACTTATTTGGGCCAAAAGTTCGAGATCAGTGACCCCCAAAACCTCTTTATACGTCATAAAAATTTTGAATTTGCAAAAAATATGAAAGCGGGAGGGGAAGGGGTGGATGTTGTAAAAAGTGCTATATTAATAAAAGCATCTAAAATTTTGGGTTACTTTAGCATTTTAAACTATTTTGACCCCTTTTTAAAATCTTTTAAGACACATTTATTTCATACACCCCTTCCCCCTTACAGCGCGGGGGTTAAAACTTAAAAATTTTGCTTTAAACCATATAGACCTCTTTTAAAAATAGTTTTCTCATGCCAAAGCAAAAAACACCCCCCAAAGCCAGTCCATACACCCCCCAAACAATTATTTCCAGAAAGTGCTAAATTTTCCGTTTTTCGCAAAAATATGGATCAAGGAGTCATTTTACGGGTAAACCACTTATTATAAAATCGAAAGATAATATAAAATGCTACAATTTAAAAAAAAATTTAACCTCGTAGGACAAAATGGCATAAAATGGCAGCCATTTTAAACAATTTCCTAAATTGGAAATTTTGGCCGAACTATTTAACGGATTTCGCTAAAATTTTAACCGAAAGTTGTAAGTAATAAAACCTACTATTGATATTAGTTTCATTAAAATCAATCGAATATTTTTCAAGTTATAGTCAAATGAACTGTTTTACCATATGTATGTATACATATATATATAACTGGGAGGGGAAGGGACGAAACCCCACCAAAAAATTATGAGGAGTAGTTCTTAACATGGACTACAAACCTACCAAATTTGGATATGCACCGATGCCTCCTTTTGCGAATATAAAATAAAAATGATAAAATTTCTGAAAAAAATTTCATTTTTGACGCCATTTTGTTTTTTAAACATGTTGCACCACTCCGGGAAAGTAGAAAATTTCAAAAAATACTTATTTTGATGTGAAAAGAAAAACCCCAAAGTTTCGTTGCTCGAACTTTTAATCCATATAACAGCCTTTTTTTGCTTAGATTTACTCCAGTAACAGTAATTATACAACTTGAACGTCAATTTGATAATACAGTGATTATTACAACTGCATGTTTCAACTTAATTTATAAATCAACAATAAAAGTGATAATTTTATATATAAAATATTTAAAATACATCGAATATAATATTAAATAAAGAAATACCGAAAGAAAATGTCTGTGTTTAATTGGTAAATACATCGTATTCATCTCAAAAGGATTCACAAAGTCTCTCCCTTTAAAATATTAAGACTTTTGTTGGCAGCCTAGTAACTGGTACACAACAATATAACAAAAAACATTTTAAAATCAAATAGTGTTTTATAAGAGACAAAGTTGGTAAAAACCTAAGTTATTCAATGTAAGCAGTAATGAACAGATCGCTGATTTGTTAACTAAACATTCAGGTTTAACTTTATTTAGTGCTCATAGAAAGTCATTGGGGATTTTTAAAAATTATTTGTAATTTCTTTTTGTTTATTTGTTTATAACCTTTTCTCAGTGTTGAGAAGGGATGTTGAATATAATGTTGGCAATACCGATAAAATGTAAAATAAATGTATTTGTTTTTGTTAAGATTACAATACAGGAAGCCAAGTCAGTGTTGTTATAACAACTTGTCTATTATGCGAAATGAAGATTACAAGCAATTTTTATGTCATTCTACAATTAATTAATAAAATACTGTGTGCTATTATTAAATTGACTATCACTCTTTCACCATGAAACTCAACAAAAACAAACTTTTGTTACTTTAAATACTTTTTTTTACTTTAAGTGTCATCTATGAACATAATAGATAAACTTAGGTAATCGAAATTGTAAAAGAATTCGAGCTTATGATTTTTCGACAAGTTTCACGAGTTTTAGAGGATTTAAATGCTAAAATTTCGACTAGTAGAGGCAAAATTTAAATAAAATACCTAGTCTTATAGTACATATGGATTATAATATTTATTGAAACAAATTAATATTATGTATTGGTAAAGTAAACATATTGAAATGTTTATGAAGACAAAGAAATCTGTAATCTTTGTTTGATTTAAAGATTTTGCAGTTGTTAGTCAAAAGTTTATTTTGCACTTGTCCGCAATCATTTTGTAGACATTTATGAGCCACCCTTTAAATAGTTCGACCATCATCCCGGCGTTCTTACTAGCATCATATTCTGGCGATAGAAAAAACAACGAGATTTTTAGACTTTCCTATAACTAAAAGTCTAAGTTTTCAATACCTGTGCTATTCTTTGCTAGCAATATTGTGCTATTGTTTGCTCGCTCTTGACTGTGCTTACAACAGTGATATTTTTCATTTTAAATAAGTGTTAGACCAGGTAAGCGCTTGAAAAAAATGGCCAGTCTCGTCAGCAGTGAATATGTCTTGTGGTTGATAATCCTTTAATATACTCTGCAACTCAATTTTCTATTCATCACAAATTTTGCTATTTACACTTGCAATTTCCCCGCAAACTTTCATAAACACAAGTTCATTATGCTTTTTAAAAAATCCTCAACTAAACATTTCTAGCTCGAAAGACACAGTGTCGCTGTGAAAATTCTTCGGCTTTTGCCTGTAAGATAAGCTGTGATACGCCTATGTTTTTATCACGATAGTGCTCAAACCAGATTACTAAGTTGCTATTTGATTCGTATCTTATCGATGTTTCAGCTTCATTCTTAATTATGGTAGGCATTATTCGTTATTGTGGAGTGGTTGCTGGTACTCCGTATAGATCGACCACATCTTTTTACTTTATGTCACTTTTCACCGAATTGACAACGTTGAATTTTCGTTAGAAAAGCGTAGAACATTGCTTAATGGTCTCGGGTATTAAGCAATGTTCTACGCATGATTCGTAAATAGAATTGCTTTACTTTCAACAATAAGAATTACCGACACACCACAGGCTAAGCAATGGACAGTCCTTTAAGTTCGCTAACGGCAGCCTTATTCATGGCGAATTTGGCAAATAAAATACTCAGTTCTTCACTAGCCACAAAACAACTTATTGTAACGCTACGTAGATAATGTCATTGTTCGTTTTGGTGGTTCTGTGAGGTAAATGCAAAGTTTTCTGAACTTCGTAAATTCCTTGCATATCAAGATTCAGTTTACTTTGGAAATTGAAATAAATAATGAAATAACCTTAAAATAATTGGACTAGTACAAGAAAACTGTACTAGTTATATTTCAATGTCAGTGGCTCACTGCAACAATGAAATGAACACCATCCAACAAATAGGAAGAAATTATGGATTCGACCCAGAAATAATAAGCAAAATGGAAAAACAAGAAATAAAAATAGCTCTAAAATCAGGTCTCTCGAACTCTCAAAAGTCATAGGGCTGCAGGTGCTTAATTATTAATATTTTTATATTTTAAAATAATGGCTTCCATTATAAAGTTATGTCTAAATAATGCACTTAAAAAAGAGTTTGAAATAACTGATCCATGCTCCGAAACTGTTGTCCAGTGTTCCAAAACAAACAGTTTAATGTACTTATAGACTGAAGCTTGTTAATACGTCTGAGTAAAAGTTTGAGATAACTTGTACGGATCAGTCCTTCCATATTCTAATAAAATCTATGTAAGCAAGTTATCTAAACTTTTTACTCAGTTGTACTTACCGTTTTAGTTTATAAGTACATTAAAATACTTGTGTCGGAGGACATGACAACAGTTTCGGATCAGTTCCTCCATATTCTATTTAAAATCTATAAAAGCAAGTTTTCTCAAATTTATACTGAGTTGTATTAACAATTTCAGTTTAAAAGTACATTCTAATGTTTGAAAGTGTATATTGCAGAAGAATCTTCTCCCGTTATTATAACCCGCATATGAACCTGAACCAAATGACTATCGGCCAAAAAACATATGAACCAGACATTCCTTTGAAGTTAATGGAAATGATTTCGGATAAAAAATTAACGAACACAACAACATGATATCAGGGGTACAATCAGCGCACATGTTATCACAGTACAATCAGCGCACATCTTATCAGGTGTACACCTAGACTAACCTGCCTAGGTGTACACCTGATTCCAATTAGAGAAAATGGTTATCATAAATTCCAAAACGTTTGCAACTTCAATTCATCACAAATGGAACGAAATATTTTATATTAGCATAATGCTAAACAGGTTAGCGAATCGATTTAGAGTATTGACTGTCTAAATAAAGTTTTAAAAGCAATAAAAATAAGGCAACAATTAAAAACATGAAAACATATAAACAACATAAAAAAGAGTATATAGTTATAATGAAAACTATTCCATACTAGATCAGACAAGATCGAAAACTCAATTACTTCGATAATGACACAATTCAAGGAAGCGATATCTCAATAATAATGTATTATAATAATATTAACTTATTCATTTTGTTAAAATATATCCGCCTCAGGACCCACACCAAAAATATTTAGCTAGATTATCATCGAGTGTAATTGACCAATTATTAAAAAAGGCGAAATGACGGAAGTCCATAAAAGAGGCAACAACAATGTCAACGGAGAAACCAGTCTAAAGAACGTCTTTGACTTTTTATGGCAAAAAGACGGTCCAAGTATCTGAAGCTATGCAAAAATACAACACAAACCTACAAATGGCTTATACATCGAAAGGGAAATTCAGGTCAATGTTATGTAGCACGAAAGATCGTATTCCAAACAACAAAAAAGTCAGGTATATGCAAAGTTGATTGTTCGAAAGGTTACATTGGCCAAACAACAAAAAAAGAAAGGAAAAATCATCAGTGGCATCACATGCCATGGAAACTGGACATCAGATCGGCGAGATAAAGTTGTTAAAATTAGTCAAGTATCCATCGAAACTTGATGCCTACGAAAGTTTGTGCATCAACAGAATGGGAAAGAACGCTTGGAATAGCGACAAAGGTCCAGTGCCGTTCTCTGACTTGTACAGCCTATGATGCCAACCAATCAGCAAAGGTCAGCCAACCATTGTATTCAAATAAAAGAACCAACCAGGGGTCGGTACCTCAACGAACGAAGCATATAAGACAAGCGAAAATCGCCAAATTTTTAACAGTTATCAAGAGTAAATGTGACTATTCAGTTTATCGCTTAATTATACTTGTGGTGTACACTTTTTACCCTTTTATTTGAAGGGAGTGAGTGGTAATCGAAAAACAACACAATTTGGGCAGTGCTTATTTTAGTTACCTGTTTTCATTTGTGTTGTCTCGAGATACTATATTCTATCATATTTCAACTTTATTTTTTTTAATTCTTTTTTGTTTTTTGCTTATTATTTCTACTGAATTTGATTTTTGTTTGTTTCAGATATTCATTTGGTAAACCTTCATTCGTTTGTCTGTTACAGGATCTCTAAAAAGTTTTTCTTCTGTTTTAGGTACACTTATTAAGAATTTCTTCTGTTTTTGGTTCATTAATTAAAAATTTCTTCTGTTTCAGATCATTAGGTAATACTTATTTTATTTCTTTAATTAATTCTTTTTTTATATTATTTATTTTTTTTTTAATTGGCTCATTTTAATTTAATTTGATTTGATTTTTTCTGTTACACGACTTTTTAATTATAATTATTTATTCTGTTTTAGGGACTAAGGATAAAGTTTTTTGGAAATTTATTTTTCTATTTGATTTTTTGATTTCTGGTTTTTATTTTAATATTTACAATTTTGCTGATTATTTTAAATTAATCTTTTATTTTTGGGTTTAATTCCTTGTTTTGTTTTTTATATTTTTATTCACAACGATATTCCTATCTTAGGATTTAAAATTAATATTTTATTGTGTTTCAGGTGAGGGCAGGCAGTCATATTGTATTGGAGGGTGTAACATTTATTTTATTCGTATCATATTCTGGTTAACTAGCTAAAAGTATAACTTTGTAATGGCTCGCGAATGGTATCATATTAAATAGATATTTCTGAAAGAAAATTATACTTCAATTGTCTAAAAATATTTTTTATTTGATTGTTTCTCAACAAACGTTAATTTCTTTAAAATATCAGGTTGTAAACCAGAATCCATGTTATTATCTGCTGCGCTGACTCCCTATATATATAGGGAGTCGGCGGAGGTACAAAATAATAAATGTAAAGGATACAGAATAAAAAACACAAAGCGATCAGAATTATTCGCCAGAGAAATTAATTATATTTTGGAAAACATAATTTTGATATGTCAGTGCAATTGCTGAATAAATGGTTCGGATATTTGGTTAGTAGAATGAAAGTGGTGAGAAGAGGGGAACTGAACGTTAAAAATAAAGCTAAAAATATAAATAATATAAGAAAAGCGCTAATTGGGAAAACCCGTAAAGCATTGTGGTCACTGATTGCAAAAAAAGGGAATTATAAGGTCAATACAAAAAAAGGCGAAGAGTGGGTCAAACATTATAACGGTATATACGAAAGCTGTAGCGTCAATGAATTGAAGTAGAAGGGACAAAACGATAAAATGAGTTGTTGGAAGTGAATGTTAATATGGAGGAGATGATGATTGGGGTTTTGAAAATGAAAAATGGAAAATCTGCATGCAAAGATGGTGTGTTCAATGAATATATAGAATGTATGATTGGAAATGTGGATTTTGCTAATGTATTGTCTGAAATTTTTGAAAGTATGCAACCTGCCAAATATTTCCTAATGCTTGGTCTGATGGGATTACTTGTAGCATTTATTTTTATTTACAAAGGCAAAAAAAATATGGTGGAGGTGAACAGCTACAAGGACTTGAATATTAAGAGTATACAATTGGGTGTAATTGTGAAGATGATTAAATCAATTGTATAGTCAATTGATGCATTTGGAGCAAAAGTATGCGGTTGATGTATATATTATGCAACAATGCCTAATGTGCTATGTTTGACTAAAGAAAGCGGAGGGAAACATTTAAAAAAGGAATGTGTGAAAGCTAACATGGATGAGAAATTGCGTGATATAATGCGAATGCACGATATTGATATGAGTTTGATAAGAACTGAAGTAAAAGCATGCCTCCAAAACTCAGTCAGGAGACAAAAGTTGGAATCAATTACTTTAAAGCCGTCTCTGGAAATATTCAATAGTATAGGGTATTTTGAATACGGAGCATTTCATTTAACAGTTGCTGGTAAAGAAATGAGAAGCGTGTTCGCAAATTTTAGAGTAGGAATGTGCATTTGGGAGAACAAATCAAATTTAATGGTGAAAAAGTGTGTGTGCCGTGCCATGGCATCGAATCAGGTTACCATGTATTATTTCATTGCCCGGGCACCGATGAGAACATGAAAACAAGAATACAGAATGTTGGGTTGAGGAATCCGCATCAAATATTAAATATGATGGTACAGGAGAATGTGGAAATAATATGACAAAGGAGAAAGGAGCGATTGGTATAAGTGTGTTTAAAGTGGTTGACCTTTTTCTTTACCATAGTTTTTTTTTGTTGCTTATATATTATAGTGTCATTTTGCCAATTATTATTATTATTACTATTATTATTTAAATTTGATATTAACGAATTCATGCCTGCCAAGGAGGGAGAGAGAATACAGGATTTACACCCCAGAGAAAAGTTCACTTGTGACTTGTGGCCGTGTAGTCTGTACGTCCGTCAGTCCACGCGACGTTCGTTGGTCCGTCTGTTTTCCGAGTCGGTGGTACGTAAGTCTGTCTAATGTCCTGGTCAAAGGTCCTACTAAAAGAAAGAAAAAAAAAAGAAAAAGGAAAAGAAACTTCAAGGGCTGTTACTTGAAGACAGTCTGATGCGATCTCAATGTACGAAGGGTGCCTATAATGACAGCCTTCTGCATAGAAGAGATAAGGTGTATCTGAGTTCTGTGGTAGATCGGTAGCTTCAAGTTCCGTAAATCTATTTGATGTTGGCACGGGCGCGGGGGCCGCCAGCCAATAGCTTAGTTTAGTCTGCTTTTGACTTCTCTCTGCTGCTTCAGTGCTATTTCTCAGTCTTTTGCGACTATTTACTTCTTGCCAGTTTTGTGTGTCATTTGTGTTAATAGGTTCTGTATAGTGTGACTAGGTGGATTGAGAGGTGGTTGCGGTGCTTTCATTGGTAAAGTAGTTCCACCGTAGGAGTTAGATCTTGGTCTATTTGTGAACATTCCTCTATGGAGGATTTGTTGGGTGTAGTTTTTGGGTTCATGTGTTTGGCTTATCCACAGCTTTGTCTTTTCTGTCGGGGTGAGATCCCCAAAGCCGTATGTTACGAGACTAAAGGCACGCCTATGCCTACTGTTTTGGTACGCGCTAGGTATTGGATTTCCCTAGTACCTCTCATATCTGGGGGGCATTCCCCTATCCACCACCTTCGGAAGCGGACGATGGGAGTCCAGCAACTCCTCACACCAAACATACCTAAAGAACTTGTTTTACAACAACTGACAATACAAAAAATTGAAGTCACGTCACCAATAACCCGAATCAAACTCACAAATCCAAAGTTATTACACATAAACAGTGGTAGAAGACAGGTGCATTCCCTGCCAGAACCTGAACACCCTATCTTTGACTCATTTACAAGAGAGCATGAAAATAAAACGCATAGAATACACCTAAACACCGAAAATTGTGAAAACTGTAACCGCCATGGATACACAAAAGACCGATGTAGAATCATACAAGAAAATTCAATAGAACCAAAAAATAAACTAACATCAACACCCGTAACGCCAAACTCAACAGACCACACTAGAACTCCCACACCAAATAAGATGGCAACTATTCAAGTAACACCAACTAGTATGCAAACAGAAGCCATAATCGAGAACCCTACCACATCTAACACTAAAGATAAAAAAAAGAGTTCACTCAAGCAGTCCCGAATCCGAAGTAGAACTTCCGCCCACAATACACAAAAAACAGCAACAACTGAATGACGCAACAAACCAAAAACAAATCAACATCAACAAATAACTAATCGATGCATCACAAAACAAAATACAACAAAAAAGAAATACATTTAAACATTCCAAAATTAAAACAAAAAAGATCATCCCAAAAAACATTGACATATTCCAAGAGCCAGTAGAAGAAGAACATGAAAGATTCGTCCTTAACTTCAACGAATTCAAACAATTTGTTACTGATACATACCACATCAGATCATATCATACCACCAAGAAACATTCTATAAAACATAATAAACATAAAAAAAACAGATCAGTAAACATGGATCTTACTAAACTGTTGTCAGCTCCGAAAATGAAGAACAGTATTCGGGTGGAACAAAGAAAACTACAATGGAACATAAACAGATTTGACAATAAAAAGAAATAAACTAGAATTGTTAATAAACCAATACCAACCCTACGTGATATGTTATGAAGAAACTCGCCTCCATTCAAAACACAATACCCCATTAAAAAATTACAAATAATGTAGATTCATCAATCAGAATGGGCAAATTGCATCCGGAGGTGTTACGACCTATATACATAAAAACTTATTTTCAAACGAAATCCAAATACAAACCGAACTACAAACAATGACAACCACATTTCATTTTACAAAGACACAAAAATTCACAAATGTAACATTTACATACGAACAAAAAAAAAATTTCCCGTAAATGACCTGCAAAACATAATCGACCAATTACCAAAAACATTCTTCCTTCTGGGAGACACAAACACGCACATAACAGCAATTGGCAGTACACAAACATGACATAGGGGTAAAATTATGGAACTATTATTACCAAACAAAGATGACATTTCCATAATCAACAATGGAAACAACAAACACCTAACAACACTTCACTGCTATAGGCGTTACGATGTTTACAACAAATCTCACGCATTTTGACCTCTGTTCCAATGACCTCTACCAGATAAACATAAAATTCCGAAAAACACAGATACAAAAATATGCACAAACAAAGCAGATATTCCAAACTGCAGACTGGGAAAACTTTAAACTCAACACAAAAGTAGTAACTCTGGATAACGAAGACCCTCTAGTACATGTAGAAAAAATATCAATAAACATAGATGAATTATACAACACCATACTAACGGCAATAGTAAAATATATACCCACATTAAAAAATTACGCAAGCGAAAAATCAAGTACCATGGACAACCGACACACGAAATCTACC
Source organism: Chrysoperla carnea (assembly GCF_905475395.1). NCBI lineage: Eukaryota > Metazoa > Arthropoda > Insecta > Neuroptera > Chrysopidae > Chrysoperla > Chrysoperla carnea. Next base: position 6,195,191 of record NC_058342.1, on the reverse strand, counting down.
GTAAAAGCGAGAATCACGCCTAAGAAAATTCAAAAAATCAAAAACCACATATGATTTTCAGCAATACAAAATAGCATCATCAAATCCTCGTCGAGCTATTCAAGAACAACAGAAAACAAAAACATTCAAGCGATAAACAAAGACACTCCGGCTTTCGATTGCTTGCTTTGGCAATCCTCTTCAGTAGCATTAAACCTCTTAAAATTAAAAAATTAAAAAATCTTAAAAACAAATTACAAAAATCCGAAAAAAGACCGCATCACCCTGAAACAAATAATAATAAAATATTACCCTAAAAATTAAAATACAATTATTTACCAGATTATAATAATAAATCTTTATGTTACACCCTCTAAAACAATATAACTGCCTGCTTTCACCTAAAACACAATAAAATATTAAGTTAAAATCCTAAGATAGGATTATCGTTATGAATATATCAAACAAACTAAGGGATTAGGTCTGAAAATAAAAGATTAATAAGAAAAGTTGAAAATATTTAAATAAAAAAACCAGAAATCAAAACATTAAGAGGAAAATAGATTACCAACAACTTAAAAAAGCATATAAGACAAGCGAAAATCACAAAATTTTTAACAGTTAAGTATAGTACATGTAACGATTAAGTTCATTGCTTAACTATACTTGTGGTGTACACTTTTTACCTGTTTTATTTGAAGGGATCGAATGGTGATCGAAAAACAACACAATTTGGGCATTGTTTTTTTAGTTATCTGTTTCATTTGTGTCGTCTCGAGATACTATATTCTATTCTATTCTTCTACTTTATTTTTATTTATTTCTCTTTCCTATTATTATTTTTTGTTTTTTGATTTAATTTTTTATTTTTGCTTATTATTTTTACTTAATTTGATTTTTGTTAGTTCCAGTTAGTCATTTGGTGAATTTTTTTTTTCATTTTATTTTCTTGTATTTTTATTTGTTTTATAGTTTTCTTTATAATTTTGGATACTTCCATTTCATTTTATTTTTTATTTTATATTTTTATTCTATTTTAGGTACACAAACTATTCATTTCTTCTGTTTTAGGTACACTAACTAATAATTTCTTCTGTTTTAGTTACACTAATCAATAATTTTTTCTGTTTTAGGTACACTATTTTTATTTCATTTGGTAATACTTATTCTTTTGTTCTTTAATTAATTCTATTTTTTTTATTTTTTTTTTTTTATTATTTTTTGTTTTTTGTTTTGTTTTTAATTTGCTTATTTTCATTTAATTATTTTTGTTTTGTTACAGGTTTTTTAAATTCTAATTATGTATTATGTTTTAGGTATACCGAGGATAAAAAAAAATTTTCTTCTTGTTGGTAATCTATTTTTCTCTTAATGTTTTGATTTCTGTTTTTTTTTATTTTAATATTTGCAACTTTTCTTATTTATCTTTTATTTTCAGGCCTAATTCCTTAGTTTGTTTGATATATTCATAACGATAATTCTATCTTAGGATTTTAACTTAATATTTTATTGTATTTTAGGTGAAACCAGGCAGTTATATTGTTTTAGAGGGTGTAACATAAAGATTTATTATTATAATATGGTAAATAATTGTATTTTTTTTAAGGGTAATATTTTATTATTATTTGTTTCATGGTGACGCGGTCTTTTTTTCGGATTTTTGTAATTTATTTTTGTTTTTAAGATTTTTTAATTTTAGAGGTTTAATGCTACTGAAGAGGATTTCCAAAGCAATCGAAACCGGTCTAGGTAATTAATAATAATTTTATAATAGCTAAATATTTTTATTGTGGATCCGTAAGGGGATTTATTTTAACAAAATGCGTAATACAGCCCACAGAAATGCTCATCTTAATTTGAATAAAGATACTCCTGACAAAACTATATGGTAAAATATTAAAAGATTTAACACTCGATAAAAATACACAGAAAAAATTAATGCTCTACAAATCAATAAAACCATATCCGTAGACCACAAGGAAATAGCAAACCAACTAGAAAATGATTTCTTTCATATATCTCGTAATATAGTCAAAACTTCATCACAAATAAATCTTCAAAAGACAACTCTAAAATTCTTCACAAACCAACAACTCAATTACAACAGTCCCTTCACTATACATGAACTCAACGAAGGTCTCCAGTGAGTAAAAAACAAGGCAAGGCAGTTGGCCCTGGAAAAATAAATATACTGATCAGGCATTTGCACCCTTGCAATTTACTACAACCTTAAAATCTTCGATGACATTTGGAAAGTGGGGAAAATTCCGGAATGTTGGAAAAGGTCAATCACAATCCCTATATATAAAGAAAAAAAAAAAAAACCTCTCACCCAGTAGTTCTAGACCAATGTCATTAATCAATCCAATCATATCCATATTGAAAAGAATGAAAAATCAAAAAAAAAGGTTATTTTTATTATTTAAAATTGTCACGTGAAAAAATATGTAAAAAAAACCTTGTCAGCATATAAAATTATTTTGGTCAATAAAAGATTAATAAAATTAAAACAAATAGAATTAGATTGCTTTAAACAATGGGGAATTATATATATCCAGTTGATCGTTTAAGATTTTTCCCCGTTCCTTTCTGCTTTTAAAAGTTTCCAATGATTCCCAAATATTTATTTTTAAGCCCTTTTCAACCAAGTGCAGAATTTTCATGCCGCTTCCCGCATTGTGGCCAGTTTTCATGAGATGAGTCACGAAGGTTGAATCCCCTTTTTTATTTCCTTACGATCTTAACAATCTTATTCGTGTTCTCTTATTTTGCAAATGCGCTCTGTCTGTCTTTCGTAAACACCATCACAATCTCCACAGCACAATTCATATACTCCCGATAGTGTCTTTCGATATAGTTTGCTTTTATTATTATATAATAAGTTGGATGACTTCATAGGTGATTTAAAAGCAGGGATTATATTATGGGATTTTAAAACATTAGCAATTTTTATTGATATGTTCCCATAATACGTGATTGAGTTGTATCTCTTCACTGGCGTTTGTTTTTCCGGAATGTATATAGCTTTTTTGGCTATTTTATTGTGTTAATTTTAATCATTTTTTTGAATTATTGATTTATTGTATCCCATTATTATCCCATTGATAATCCAATTTTTCTTTTGATAGTGGCAAATGTAAGGCTCTGTGGATCATAGAATTAAACGAAGGTATCTTCTGTGATTGGTGATGTAGTGAATCGCAAGGGATGATGGTATCCGAAATTGTTCAAGAAAACCATCTAATTGACGATTTGTGCCATCGAAGCATATAAAAACATAATCCACATACCTATGCCATTTCTTTAGGTGCTGCTTGGCTTGCGGCGAACTTAAGATGTTGTCCTCGAAAACAGACATATATAACTCTGTTAACAGAGGGCTTATGAAGAAATAAGTGGCTAGACTACTTGCTTGTTTGAACATCTTGTCGTTGCACTCGAAGTAGCTCTATGATAGAATTACCCGAAGAAATTTAAATACAAGGGATTCACATTTTTTTGGTCTAGGAGGTCCGAAATGATATGAATGCAAGTTTTACTTGGGATGTTTCCAAACATGTTCGAGTGACCAATTTATAGCCATTTTTTACATTGAAATGTTTTAGTTTGTCTGTTAGTTCCATCGAATTTTTTATTCCATGTTCCTTTTCGTAGCCTAGTTTTTCTAGTATGATCTTTGACAACTTTCTAGATATTTTATGAGCAGAACAGACAATGTGTGCTACTAACGGTCTGATTGGTACATCGTCTTTGTGGATCTTCAATTAACCATAAAGCCTTGGATCTCTGGGATACGTTTGAATTAGTTTGTGTTTGATCTCTACCCTTATTATTGATCCTTTATTAATAACGGTCACCTATACATGGAGGTATAGGTAACAATTGGAGCTCTACCTAAAAATTGTGCATGGAGGTATCGGCGGATCTAGCACATATTAATCTATAGAGCTATTGATTCGTTGATATTATTCCCATGAACTAATCGAGGTGGCGACTTGTTTATCAAATTTTTTGTTCGTAAAAAGGTATTAGGAGTTTAAGTTATTCATTTTGATTATTAATTAATTATTGATCCACCAAAGTGATCATATCATTTTTTCTGGCTACGCACAGGCGGGTGCAGATAATTTATTGAATGTGTAATTTAATTTATTTAAGTTTAAATAAAATAGTGTTTTGTTAATCGAAATTGTTTCTGTTATTTCAATAAATTGTAAATTGCCAGATGGTCCTTCAGTTTTTTGTTTCTAAGTTCGTTGTTTAAGTCAGCACCGAACATTCTGGTCCATCGAAGCCCGGATATTTAAAGGGCTATGGATATTACAGTTTTTTTTATGAAAATTTGAAATTGTGGTGAAATTGTAGTGTTTGCATAGTGAACTATCTTTGGTAAATATTCGAAAGTAATCCTAGTTTATTCTGCACTTAAAGTCATATGCTAATCGGGAATTGAAGTTTGCATACGTAACGCATTATATTCACCCAGAAAGGTGATTTTGGAAAGCAATATTCGAATATTAGTAGCCGTTTCATGAAGTTTTGGCGGTTAGTCAAAATGGCGGAATAAGTTAATTCCACGTGGTTGGTAGTTGGAACTGGGTTCATCGTGTCATGACATTGTGCGCATGACCTCTTCATTTCCGGCTTCTTCATCAAAGTGCTTGTTCTGCGCATGACATTATCATTTCCGAATGATTCGACAATTGGTAGTGTGTTCGTGATTCTTGCGCATGTTTGGTACATCAAAGCTCAAGGTTTGATAGCAACAATATCAGGTCAGAGTGTTTGTTTCGCACTTTATATATTTATGGATTTGCTCTTGATTATTGAAGAAATAATTGTAATTTAGTATAAAATATTTTATTACAAAAACTATTGTGCTCATTTATCAAAACTATTATTATTAATTTAATATTGTTAAACTGGCAACTTATAAATTTACATGTGTACACTCATTTACATGTACAATGTCCAATGGGTGCGAACCTGTCTATTCAATCTTCAGCTATTAAATAATTTCAAAACAATTGTGATATAATTTTTGGAACTGTTTATCGAATTCAGCTGTTATTGTTATAAATATTTGCCGAGACGATTTAATTTAAATTGTTTATCAACATTCATATAGAATTATATAAATCTCTAATATTTATTTTTTAAATTTACACTAATAAGTTATATTTTCATGTGATTTGTCGAAGCGATTTAATTTAAATTATTTACTGGCAGTTACAAAACTATAATTAATCCTTATTAATTATTTTTAAATTTTACATTCATTGTTTATGTTGCTTGATATTTATATTACATATCATTGAATATTTATAGTATTATTAATTATTTGTTTTGCTATTTAATTATTTGTTTATATACAATATTTATCAAAAAGTAATTTAAAAATATTACAACAGCGGGAGACTTGTCGTCGATCATTCAATCATTAAGTATTAATATTTATTTGTTTCCTACGCAATTCATTAACATCATGTCGGAAGAAGCTATAAAGGGTTGGCTTAATAAAAGAAAATTTTTGAAAGGTAGAATTACCAATTTAGAAAACTCTTTGGGTAATGTTGAATCGGTTACCAACCTTTCTGATTTAGAGCTTTCTTTAGATCGATTAAACGATATTTTTAAGAGACTTGAAGATATCGAATTTAACTTGGAGTCCGCGGATGAGGGAAAATACAAAGCTGAAAACTTTTGAGACAAAGTATTTTGAGACAAAGTATTTTGATTTGTCGAAAAGAATCCGTAATACTTTACAAACGATAAAGGATTGTCGTCGTAGTAGTGAACTAAATGATAGTTTTTCTAGAAGTGATTCGCGTGGTTCAACGCTGCGGAAAATAAATTTACCCTCATTTTCTGGGGAATATAAGGAATGGATAAATTTCAAGGATTTATTTTTAAATCTAATTCACAATAACTTTGAATTGTCTAATATAAGAAAATTATTTTATTTGAAGGGTGCTTTGAAGAAAAAAGCGGCTTCCATAATCGCCAACATTGATTGTTCTGATGAAAATTCTGGAGAGGCATGGGATGCAATAATGAAATGTTATGACAATAAAGTGCTTATTGCAAACAACCACTTGTAAAGCATTTTTGAGCTTCAGAAAGTCAATAACGCGTCAGGAAATAGTTTGAGAATGTTGGTCGATGAATTTTCTCAACATTTAGATTCGTTGAAATCACTCGGCATCGAAAACTTATTGGATACATTTTTAGTATATCTTCTATCTCAAAAATTAGATTTTGAAACTCAACGTGAATTTCAATTAGATCGTAAAACTAACGAGTTTCCTCCTACAATTAATAATTTTTTGGATTATCTGAACAAAAAATGTCAAGCTTGGGAAGTGCTGTCGCATAATCAGTCAAGCAATACAAATTCTTCTAAAGTCAAAAAAAGTGTAGCATGTACTGCAATTCACTCGCAACGTAATTCTATAAATTGTTCATTGTGTAATAAATCACATCCGTTAGTGCGTTGTTTTCGATATTTGAATTCAACGCGATTCGTGGACACAAATTTGTGGAGAGTAAAAATTTATGTTTTAACTGTTTAAGCAGTGAGCATTCATCTGAAAAATGCTCTGCATCTGCTTGCAAAAGGTGCTCTGCTAACTATCACTGGTCATTGCACTCAGATAAAAAAGATACAGCGATTGTGCGTCAGGCGGTGCAGTCTCCTGATAAAGCGAGTACTTCTAATGATACTATGCTTGTAAAAGAGAATGCATCTGCTTCTCTTACTAGTAATAATATTACTAAAAGTTGCAATGAAAGTTCATACTTAGTTCTGCTAGCTACAGCAATTGTAAATGTCAGGGACGTGCATAGAAAAATAGGGCCATGTCGAGCGTTATTAGACAGTGCTAGCGAACGAAATTTCATCACTTCGGAATTGGCCACAAAATTAAATATACCAGGTGACCATTCTGATTGGTTAGTTTCTGGTGTAGGGTGTCGAACTTCTAAAGTGCACTTCACACTCTCTTTGAGAGTAGAGTCTAGAGCTAGCGATTTCTGGTTTCAATCAACATTTGGAGTTTTTGATACCATAACAAATGAATTGCCAAAAAAAAGCTTTGCTAAGCAGCTTATTCAATGGCCTGCATTTGTTAAGCTAGCTGATGATCCAGGGTTTAATATGTCAGGAAAAATTGACATGTTAATTGGTAGTAGTCATTTGTATTCTATCTTGCAAAAGGGTAAAATAAATGTGAGTCCTGATAACCTTATTTTACAAAATACCAGCCTCGGTTGGATACTGGGTGGTAACGTAAATTTAAAACGTGAAGCAAGAGCGACGATGTGTTCAAGCGTAACTTCGTTAGCGCTGACAATAAATGACATAAATCAAACACTTACAAAATTCTGGAATGTTGAGGAGTATACAACAAAGCCAATTCGATCATCTCAAGAATAATTGGTCCAAAAATTATTTGTTGAGACATTTTCGCGTGATTTGTCGGGAAGGTATGAAGTTGAGTTGCCTGTTATTAAAAATCGGATTACAACGCTAGGCGAGTCTTATAATTTCGCATATCGATGCTTTTTATCATTAGAAAGGAAATTCTTCAAAAATCCTTCATTTTTTTAAGATTATAAAGCATTAATCCTCGAATTCTTAACATTGGATCATGCTCATGAATTATACACGTTTCCGACCAAAGTTCAGCAAGATATTGAATATTACATGCCCCACCACGCAATAATAAAGCAAAGTAGCTAGACTACAAAATTACGCGTTGTATTTAATGCATCAGCTCCATCGTCAACTGGTGTAACTTTAAACTTAATTAGGTTTCGAACCTATATCAGCGGTAATTATACCGATATAGCCAAAATGTATCGCCAAATCACGGTGAAAGGGAAGCATCAAGCTTTACAACAGATTTTGTGGCGTGATTCTCCCAAAGAAAAAATCCAATGTTTTCAATTAAATAGGGTCACTTATGGTACCGCATCAGCGAGCTATTTGGCAACACGATGTCTGTTGCAATTAGCGCAAGACGAAGGAACTAATTTCCCTTTAGCTGCGCGAGCCATTGAGAACAATTGTTATGTTGATGATGTAATGATTGGGACCTCAAATGTAGAAACTGCTCTTCGCTTACAAACAGAGTTGATTCAGCTATTAGGAAAAGGAAACTTTGAGTTACACAAATGGTACTCTAATGACAGTCGTGTGTTAAATAATATTGATAAGAATAAACGGGAAAAATGTTCCTTTCAGTTTTCCGATGGAGATTCGATCATTAAAACGTTGGGTTTAATCTGGAATCCCCATACGGACGTATTTCAGATTTCAGTACCCAATGAAATAATGAACTCCAAAAATACTAAAAGAGAAATTTTAAGTTGTATAGCAAAATTGTTTGACCCTCTTGGGCTAATAGCTCCTGTTTGCGTGTCCGCTAAAATTGACATGCAGAAAATATGGCGTGAAAAATTAAATTGGGACGATAGTGTCCCTGATGAAATATTAGAAATGTGGATTTCTTTAAAGGGAAGTTTTGAAACATTGAAAGATTTGTTTATTCCACGATTAATTTCAACTGCAAACTCCATTAGGTATCAGCTACATGGATTCGCTGATAGTTCGCTAATGGCATACGGTTGTGCAATTTATTTGGTATCATTTGACAGTCATAATAAGGGAGCAGCAAGACTAGTTTGCTCCAAGTCGCGTGTAGCACCGATAAAACCGGTTACACTTCCTCGCTAGGAATTGTGCGCATGTGTCTTGTTGGCACGATTCATGAAAATTGTTCAAAATGCACTGCCATTAAGTATTGATGAAGTATGCTTATGGACGGACTCCATGATTGCGTTATCTTGGATCCACTCAGATCCATCTCGGTGGAACGTTTTTGTTGCTAACCGGGTATCTGATATCCAAGATTTTCTGCGAAGGAAGATTGGAAACACGTCAGTTCAACCGATAACCCTGCAAATATCGTTTCAAGAGGTATGAACCCCTCCTTACTCAAAAATTGTGAGCTTTGGTGGAATGGCCCACCATGGTTGTTATCGTTTTCGAACAACCGGCGAACGATCGGCACACAATCATCGAAGACAAGCTCGATCGATATCCCTGAAGCACGAAGTATTTCATGTGTCACAAACCTAGTTAAACAACAACCAAGTAGTTTAATTCAATGGTTTTAAAAATGTTCTTCATTTAGTCATTTACAAAGCATAGTTGCGTACATGTTGCGTTTCATTTATAATTGAAAGATAATTAATAAAATTTCTAAACGAATTGGATTTTTGTCTATTGTGGAATTGAATGAATCCTTGTTATGTATTTCACGTATCGTACAGGGCGAATATTTTTCTGAGGAAAGGAAGGTTTTAGAACGTCAAAATCAGGACTCGAATAAAATAATAATTCTAAAGTCAAATAAATTAAAATATTTAAATCCATTTGTGGATGACCGGAAAATTATTCGAGTTGGTGGTAGACTGAGAAATTCTCGTCAGCTTGCAATAAGTTGTAAATTTCCTATTGTCTATCCAGGCAAAGATCATGTGACCAAACTTTTAATAAAAATGGAACATGAAAGGTTGTTTCATGCTGGTCCACAACTGACTTTGTCTTCACTGCGACAGCGAGTGTGGATATTAAATGGAAGAAATGTGGCTCGACAAATTATCCATGATTGTTTCCGATGCTTTAGATTTAATGCGAAATCAGTAGGAACAAATTATGTCAGATCTTCCCACTGTTCGCGTGACTCCGGTCCGTCCATTTTTGCACGTTGGTGTTGATTACGGAGGTTCAATTAATGTAAAGCAGGCTAGAATTCGAAAACCTTTCATTACAAAGGGTACATTTGTCTATTTATATGTATGGTGACTAAAGCCATCCATTTAGAGTTAGCTTCCGACCTAACAACAAGGACCTTTTTAAATGCATTTAACCGATATATTGCCAGAAGAGGCGTATGTAAAAGGGTTTTTAGTGACACTAATTTTCATGGAGCCAACAATGAGCTCAAAGAGTTGTACCGAGTATTGAATGATCGAGCAAGTGTCTCACTTATCCAAGATTCGATGACAAAGAACGGAGTGGAATGGAATTTTATCTCTCCCCATTCTCCTAACTGGGGTGGTTTATGGGAATCAGGTATCAAGATGGTAAAATCTCATCTTAAAAGAATGCTAGGTGATACAAGTCTTACTTTTGAAGAACTGAATACCAATCTCTGTCAAATAGAGAGCATAGTTAATTCACGACCACTCTGTCCTTTGTCAAATGATCCTAACGATTTTCAACCTTTGACACCGGCTCATTATTTGATAAATGAAACCTTCACCTCGTTACCGGAAGATGATGTTACGGTTACTCCACTAAGCCGATTAAGTTTCTGGAATCACATAAGATCTGTTAAACAACACCTCTGGAAACGGTGACATATCGAATACGTCAATTGTTTACAGCAACGACCTAAATGGCAATTTGAAGGGCCCGACATTAAGCTCGATATGTTAGTTCTCGTCAAGGAGGACAACATACCCCCGTTACATTGGTGTTTGGGCAGAGTGGTTGAGACAATTGAGGGTCGTGAAGGGCATGTGAGAGCGGTTTCATTTAAAGTGAAAAATGGAAACGTATACGTACGTCCAATTTCCAAGATATGCCCACTACCGGAAAACTGAGCCATTTATTGGAGCTAAAACTGATTATGTTGAAATAGCCATATATTTCAACGGGGGGAGTATGTTTGATCTCCTCCTTTATTAATTACGGTCACCTATACATGGAGGTATAGGTAAAAATTGGAGCCCTACCTAAAAATTGTGCATGGAGGTATCGGCGGATCTAGCACATATTAATCTATAGAGCTATTGATTCGTTGATATTATTCCCATGAACTAATCGAGGTGGGGACTTGTTTATCAAATTTTTTGTTCGTAAAAAGGTATTAGGAGTTTAAGTTATTCATTTTTATTATTAATTAATTATTGATCCACCAAAGTGATCATATCATTTTTTCAGCCTACGCACAGGCGGGTGCAGATAATTTATTGAATGTGTATTTTCATTTATTTAAGTTTAAATAAAATAGTGTTTTGTTAATCGAAATTGTTTCTGTTATTTCAATAAATTGTAAATTGCCAGATGGTCCTTCAGTTTTTTGTTTCTAAGTCTTTGTCTGCCTTTTTCAATGTTAATTTATTGTATTTTATTTTTTGTTGAATGGACTTGAATAAACCTATGGTAAGAGGTTTTTCTGTTTTGATGCAATTTGTTGAAATTTTGTGGCAAATTAATTCTTTAGCTAAGTGTTTTTTGTAATTTGCTAAGGCCATTCCAGAGTCCACTAAAAGATGTTGTGTGGTGTTATCGAATCGTAAGCTTAGGGCATATTTTAAGCCTTTATTCAAAAGGTTTGTTTCTTCTTCATTGAACACCACGTCAGATAAATTTACTGTTCTAGTTGCAAAAGTTATTATCGTAGGTTTATTCTGTGTATTTTGAGTTTTATCTTTTATCAAATTTTGAAGTTTCTGTGTTTGTTTTCTATATTTCTTGTCTATTGTTATATTCATTCGTTGTCTACATTTTCCAGTAAACGTTTATAATTCACTGAAATGGAGTTCGTCGTGTAAAACTAAACGAACGCAAGTTCGTCGAATAAAAACTTTCAAAAATTGGAAAATACAATTAATTTTCACATACCAAGCTTGTGATTCTTCTTGAAACCAGATTATTTTGGCTTTGTTCAAAGCTTTTTCAATCACGCTGTTCTTGGTTTTTGTTTTGAGTTGTATGAATTTTGGAAAACAACTCTCTATTTGGCAAGTTTATACAAACCAAATATTTTGTCCATATAATCTTGTTTTTAGTCGTAATTTGAAATATAAATTCAATTTCTCTGCTTGCTTACCTTGACTGATTAATTGTATTGAGCTTTAACTTGTGGAATTCCATAATGATTAATAATAAAAACATAATTTTATTTGCTTAATTCCGCTTTTTAATTATTTATTTATTGAAAATAATTGTTAACGATTGTTACATCTTCTTATTAAGTAAGACATTATCAAAATAATATTTATATTTCAAAAAACAACAGTATTTCAAAATATCAATAATGGGTAAAACAAATGATAAATTCAAAAAATTATTAAAATAAACGGAATAAAATAGCTAAAAAAGCTATATACATTCCGGAAGATCAAACAGCAGTTGAGAAATACAACTCAATCACTTATTATGGGAAAATATAGCAAAAAATTGGTAATGTTTTAAAATCACATAATATAATCCCTGCTATTAAACCACCTATAAAATTATTCAACTTTTTATTAAATAAGAAAAGCAAACTAGATCGGAAGAAACTAGATCGGATTATATGAACTTTGCTGTGGAGATTGTGATGGTGTTTACGTAGGACAGAACAGGTAGAAACTGGCCACAATGCGGAAAGGGGTACGAAAATTCTACAATTGGTTGAAAAGGGCTTAAAAATGAATATTTGGGAACGCTTGGAAATTTTTTAAAGAAGAAAGGAAGGGGGGAAAATGTTAAACGATCAACTGGATATATATGATTCACCATTGTTTAAAGCAATCTAGTCCTATTTGTTTAAATTTTATTTATCTTGTATTTTTAAAAACTAATTTATTTATTTATTTTTTAAATGCATTGTTCAAAATAATTTTACCCTGGCAAGGTTTTTTTTACATATTTTTTCACGCGACAATTTTAAATAATAAAAATAACATCTCCTGATTTTTATTACATAAACATAAAATATTTCTGGTATAAAAATACTGTTGTTTTTTAAATATAAATTTTGCTTTGATAATGTCTTAATAAGAAGATAAAACGATCGTTAACAATTATTTTCAATAAATCAATAATTAAAAAAGCGGAATTAAGCAAATAAAATTATGTTTTTGTTATTAATATAGAACTTTTCAAGAAAAGAACATTTAACGTAAAAGTTGACACAGCAACATGACCAAAAAAAGTCGGACACACATGACCAAAAAAATGGAACCAATGCAATCAATGACCTACCTGAAAAAATCACCTTCCTTGCCAATGTACTACTATACGCAGATGACCTCACAGTATACATAGCCGCCCCAAACTACTCATACGCTCAAAAATACCTGCAAAAAGCCATAAACGAAATACAAGAATGGAAGAAGAATGGAATCAATAGTCTGAAAATATCAACCAAAAAAACTAAGTACGCCATCTACAAGACACTGAAGCACATTGAAAAAAACATATCAATAATACAAAAAATCCAGCACAAAACACACCAACTACTGAATGAAAACTTCTTGATTTAATTTTATGGGTCCTATTTCATTATGGAATTCCACAAGTTAAGGCTCTATACAATTAATAAGTTAAGGCAAGCAAGCAAAAAAATTGAGTTTATATTTCAAATTACGGCTAAAAACAAGATTGTATGGACAAAATATTTGGTTTATATAAACTTGCCAAAAAGAGAGTTGTTTTCCAAAATTAATACAACTCAAAACAAAAACCAAATATTGACATTGGTAATGATGAAGTTGTAAACTTTTAAGACCTTCAAATATCTAAAAAAGAAGAGAATTTGGAATTTAATGTATACAAAAAACCCACGTTTACGGAAGACCATCATCTATTACGATTTACTACATCACCCATCTCAGAAGATATCTTCGTTTAATTCTATGATCCACAGAGCCTTACATTTGCGACCATCCAAAGAAAATTGGATTCTGAAATAAAAGTCACTGAACAAATAGCAGTCAATAATGGATACAACAAATCAGTAATTAAAAAAATTAAAAAAACTTGCACAAAAAAATTGCCAAAAAAAGCTATATACATCCTGGAAGAACAAACGGCAGTGAATAAATACAACTCAATCACGTATTATGGGAACATATCACAAAAATTGGTAATGTTTTAAAATCCCATAATATAATCCCTGCTTTTAAATCACCTATAAAGTTATCCAACTTATTATATAATAATAAAAGCAAACTAGATCGAAAGACACTTCCGGAAGTATAGTCAAACCTGGATAAGCGAGAGTTCAAGGGAAGACAATTTCATTCTCGCTTATAGAGGTTTCTCACTAACCCGAGTTTCTCGCTAATGCAGGTACATGGTAGCGTTTCTCTCTTATAGAGGTACGCCGGAAGAACAATCTTTGTGTGTATCTTGTATGTATGTATGTATTTTTATTGTAGTTATAGTTCCTCCTAAATAATATAATGCTTATAGAGGTAAAGATAAGTTGTAGTCTCACTTACGGAGGTCCATGAGGTAAAAACGACTCTCTCTTACAGATGTTTCTGTTTCTCGCTAATAGAGGCTTTGGGAGCTTAAAATGACGTGTCCTGGCTATTAATCTCACTTTTAGAGTTGTCTGACTTATTTAGCTCTCACTTACCCAGGTTTGACTGAATATGGATTGTGCTCTGGAGGTTGTGATGGTGTTTACGTTGGACAGACAGCAATTTCAAAATAAGAGAACACGAATACTTAAGATCGTTAAGAAATAAAAAAGAAGATGAAACCATCATTAACAATTATTTTCAAGAAATACATTATTAAAAAAGCAAAATTAAGCAAATAAAAATATGTTTTTATTATTAATCATTATGGAATTCCACAAGTTAAAGCTCAATACAATTAATAAGTCAAGGTAAGCAAGCAGAGAAATTGAATTTATATTTCAAATTACGACTAAAAACAAGATTATATGGACAAAATATTTGGTTTGTATAAACTTGCCAAATAGAGAGTTGTTTTCCAAAATTCATACAACTCAAAACAAAAACCAAGAACAGCGTGATTGAAAAAGCTTTGAACAAAGCCAAAATAATCTGGTTTCAAGAAGAATCACAAGCTTGGTATGTGAAAATTAATTGTATTTTCCAATTTTTGAAAGTTTAGTAAAGGCGCAAGTAAAGGCTCTATGCAATTAATGATCCTGGAAATATATTGGTAGGTTGCCATTTATATTTCATTTTTCTAGATTTGGCTATATTTTGTAGTGCCAGGTGGTGTCGAAAGCTTTTTCGAAATCAAAAAAGATAGCATATAAGTTAGAACGGTTTGCAAAAGCGTTTTTATACCTGAATCCAGTATGGTGAGGAACTCGAGTGTAGACTTGTTTTTTCGGAATCCATATTGTTTTGCACTGAGTAAATGATGTTCTTCGAGAATCCATGTAAGTCCCCATAAATCATTATTTTCTTTATCTTTTGGGTGTGATTGATTAATGACATTGGTCTATAACTACTGGATGAGTGTTTGTTTTTGTTTTCTTTATATATAGGGATTGTGATTGACCTTTTCTAACATTCCGGAATTTTCCCCACTTTCCAAATGTCATTGAAGATTCTTAGGATGTTGTCAATTGCAAGGGTGCAAATGCCTTATGGTCAGTATATTTATGTTATCAGGGCCGACTTCCTTGCCTTGTTTTTTACTTACTGGAGACCTACGTTGAGTTAATGTATAGTGAAGGTGTTATGAAATTTTTGTTAGCTGAACAAACAAAAAATTCATACTCAATCTTGTTTATTGGAACAAGCTTAAATATATACGTATATTTTTAGTTATTGACCAGTGGCGCTCTCCTGGCTCTAGCTATGGTCATGTTTGTGATATATATACTTAGGTCTTCTAACACCAGCACTTGAAGAGTGAATTTCAATTAATTGACTGGGTACGCATATAGTACATACATACAGAATGGATACAGGATACAGAGGGAGAAATATATATTTTAATTTGATATTAAACTAATTATGTATATAATTAGATTTACGTAAATGGTCGTGATAGTTTATTATAAATTTAACCCGGTGAGTTAATTTTTGTTTGAACTAAGTAATATAACATTTTGGTTTTATTAATAACCTAAAAATGTTCGCACGTGTTATTCAATAGCCAATGATAGATTAATTATTTTTGGTTACAATATTTTTTCTTTATTATCACTTGCAGTGATAATTATGTTGTCTGAAAGGTTTTTACAATACTTGTAAATTGTTTTTCTAATTTGTACATATGTATATAGATCTTTATAGAATTTGTATATACTTTATATAGAGTCGAAATTTTGATTTTGGTAATAATTTTTGTATATACCTTTTTCGTAATTTATAAATTGTAAAGAATGAAAACCTTGGTTTGTAAATAAATTATCTCGTGTACATAGTTAAACAATCTTTCATTTAACCTTTCTTGCAGCGCCAAAAACAGAGTATGGATTTCGGTGAAGCCGATTCCTATTTTCACACGGCTACGTCCGCATACCATGTGAAAGGTCTACTTTCCTCTGGGGGTATGTATTAACTCCGATTAGCACATGCTTATGGGCCCACACACGCTTTTTTCATTGACAATTTTATCTTACAATAGAGATATTTATATCATTGGAAATTTTGATTACAATCAAAATTTCACTATCAGCAGATTTTAACCCCAATAAGGGTTAGTTTTTTTTTTCTGCTACATTTGGTAGGAGTCATTTCACATGGTGTTTGTGAAATCTGACTCCCTTGCCTTTGGCCTGTCATTCAAATTTTTTTTTTGGCTTGTGGTGACAAATCAAAATTGTTACCCAAATTGTTGTCCAGGCCCAAGTGGTCTACCTTTATTGGTCAAGATTTAGCATGGCCCCAAATTCGTGATAATTTGTTAGCTTGTATACCTCCTCCTGAGTTGCAATCGATAATTTCTCGTTTTGTCTGTAGACTTTAACGTTCTGACGAAAAATTTTACGATTTTTACCATTCGGTGCGCAAATACGCCCGTATTGTCTGTCCGTCTTTTCCCGAATTAGAGATTATTAGTATTATTTTTTCAAATATTAACGCACTTACGTTTGATTTGAGTTATACGTGGGATATGCCTCACTCGTTTGACCTCTTAGAGTCCTTGGCTTTGAAGATTAACCAAATTCATATGAAGAAGCTTTCCTTTGAGGAATATTCGAAAACTTCCTTAAATCTACCAACGACTCATACTTCGTCGAACTCTTCAAGTACTTCGTCCTTTAGGTCCGCGTATTGTAAAAGGTATGGACATCTGTTGGCGTCGTGCCCCATTCGAAAACTTATTTTCGCCCTCCCTACCCGGACTTTAATGCTGCCTCTAATATACTTATTTTTTTATAAGCAGCCCTTTTTGGACCTACTAGATTCGGGAAGTTCATGCAACCTTATTTCCACGTCGCCCTTACGTACGTTAGAGTCCCGTTTAAGAATTCAAATTTATTCTGATTCTTCGTATGCCGACTTACCCGGTGGAAATCGACTTCTATTGTCAAGTTATTGATTTTTACTATGTAAAATTAGTCCTTTTACATGGAGGGCAAATTTCTATATTTCTCCGAATATTCCATTTCCGGTCATTATTGGATCTGAAACACTGGCTCACTCTCAGCTAGTCATCGATTTTGCATCCTCACATGTTGCCTTTTCGTTTAATCGAAACGTTAAACTCTCCTTTGTTCCGTCGGAAAATAAAACTCATTTATGCAACGTAATTTCAGAAGCTATTGCTCCCCTATCGAAACGACAATCGAGTCGCCTTGACTCCGTCTTGTCATTATACTCTTCTGTACTGTCCTCGAGACCTGGTTTGGCTCGGGATTTTGAATACAAATTAATTTTAAAAGACCCAGAACCTGTCCGTAAGTCACCTTATTATCTTCCTAAAGACAAATTGAAGCTTTTAGAAGATCATATCCAAGAACTATTGGATTGGGATGTCATTTCACCTTGCGTTTCTCCGTGCGCTACTCCCGTGTTTTTTGTGCCTAAACAGTCAGGCGTTAGACTATGTGCGGACTATAGGTTCCTCAATCCGAAAATCCAGTTTGACCCACTTACTTGTGGAAAAATTAGTTCAATCTTCGATTCGTTAGCGTCGGCTAATTACTTTTCTACGCTGGACATGAGTAAAAGTTTTTACCAAATTCCGTTAGCCCCAGAGTTTAGACCTATCACGGCAATAATCACCCCTTTTGGCCAGTTTTTTTTTAATAGACTCACTTTTGGCTTAGTCAATAGCTCTCAAGCTCTAAATCGTTATTTGTTGCGAGAATTCTCCGATTTCCGCAAAGAAGGCTTCTTCCTACAATACTATGATGATTTAATCATATATTCTGCAAATTTAGATGATCATATTTCTCAGCTTGAAAGAGTTTTTCAGCGTTTCAGAGACCTTAATTTAACCATAAACCCCGATAAACTTAGACTTTGTATGACCCGACTTAAACTGCTCGGCCATGTTGTGTCCAATATGGGAAAACTCCCGGACCCCGAAAAGTGTGCCGCCAATTCTTCCCTCCCCTTTCCAAAAAACTTAAAGGAAATTCAGAAATTTGTAGGTATGTGCGCCTTTTACGCTAAGTTTATCCCTAATTTTTCTTCGATTATAGCACCTCTTAATGCCCTTAAAAGGAAAAATGCGAAATTTGTTATTACCCCGGAGCATTATGCTTCCTTCGAAAAGTTAAAATCAGCTTTGGTTTCCCCACCCTTGTTGCGTTTCCCAAACTTTAGCCTTAGATTTGTGGTGACTACAGACGCATCTTCTGTTGGTATTTCTTCAACCCTTTCTCAAATTTTTAGTGATGGTAGACATCCAATAGACTATTTCTCTCGAAAACTCCAAGGAGCCGAAACTAGTTATAGTGCTCACGAGTTTGAGCTTTTAGCCGTTGTTAAAGCCCTGACCCATTTTAAAGATTACTTATTAGATAGAAAGTTTACTTTGGAAACCGATCGTAAAGCACTTTTGTGGCTTTTCCGAACGCCTCAAACTTTTAATAAATTGAGCCGCTGGATTTTGCATTTATCCCGCTTTAAATTTTCCGTTATTCACATTAAAGGTGCCGATAACGTTGTTTGTGACGGTCTTTCCCGTCTTTTATATCCCGATTCGACAGTCTCCTCGAAGACCCACCCCGAAGATGGCGAAGTCTGTGAGAATACTCAGGAACATAGTCATATGCATTTACTTAATCAAATCCTTCATACTGACCCCCAGGGTTATTTATCTATAATTAAAGCTCAGAAAAACTCTGAATTTTGTAATTCCGTTTTCCGTGATATTAAATCCGAGTCAAACGTCATGGGTCACCTTATTCGAGAGGGACTTTTGTGCAAACTTGTTGGTAAAAATCGCTTAAAAAGAATTGTCCTGCCTGAAAGTATGCTCACCTACGTTCTTGAATATTTTCACAATCTCTCTCATTCCGGCAATTTGAAATTGTATAGAGACGTTGCTAAACGTTTCTGGATGCCAAATTTATTCTTGAAGGTTAAAGATTTCGTGAAAGGATGCAAGGTATGTTCTGTTACAAAACCCTTTAATAATTCTATTAAAGTCAAGTATGTTTTTATTGAACCGGAGAACGTTTGGTCCTCAATTTATATCGATTATATTGGCCCCTTAATAACGTCCTCAGGGAACTTCAGGTTTATTTTCGTCGTAATGGACGCTTTCTCTAAATTCTTATTTGCTATACCAACTAGGCGTTGTACTACAGCAGTTACTATCTCTAAATTAAAAACTTTATTCTTGATATATGGCTTTCCTGATTTTGTCATATCAGATAATGGTCCAGCTTTCATATCAAAAGCTTACGAAGATTTCCTTCTTAAGCCTGTTTTCCTGTCTGCTTATAATCCCCAAGCGAATGCTTCCGAACGTATTAACAGGAACATTAAAATAAATCTTTCGGCTGTTTTAAAAATGGAAGAGTTGCCTCATAATAAATGGTGCGAGGTTCTACCTCGTATTGTCTTTAACTACAACCGTACCTTTCATACAACTATTGACGCTTCTCCAGCTCAAATATTCTTAGGTCGAGATCTTCGAACCCCTTTTGATAATGCGTATAATATAAAGCTTTTGGACCCTAAAATTGACCTAAACGAGGTCAAGGCCGCTATGAAATTAGCCCGTACAAAATCTGAGAAAACCTATAATCAGACGCCTGAAGTATCTCCCTTGGTTTTGGAACAACATGTTATGCTAAAAAATTTAGAACCAACATCGTCGTTTGATACCGATAAAAAGTTTGCTGATCGATTTACTGGTCCTTATGAAATAACGAAATTTAATACCCCATCGTCTTTAGTTCTTCGTCACGTCGAAAATAATTCGGTAAAAAGGTGTCACATTAAACATGTGAAACCCGTTTAAATTTATATAAATTTGAATATTAATTGCTCCAATCGTATTGAAATTGGGCTGAATAAAATTTAACGAAATCAGGTTATGTAATTTGAATTTAATTTGATTTATTTAATTCTTTTTTTCTAAATGTACCAAAAATGAGTCCTGATTCGAACAATTTTCATGATTTATGTAAATTCTTCGAGTACTCATATGGTCCATTAGCTTCTTTTTGAATGATTATTTAACGTTCATTATAGTATGGCTTCATAATTTTTTTAATTTCAGATCATTTATAGATCAAGAAATTTATCCTTTGGGATCTTTATGTTCGATTGAACATCGTTGTTAAAAGAATATCCTTTTTCCGGTAATTCAAGCTCTTTAATTTTTTTCTCTCGCTTTGAGCGCAAAATTTGTTAATTCATAAAATAAAAAAGTGTTTTAAAAACTATGTGACTTTATGTGCGAGTGAACTATGTCCGAATGTTTTTGGTGGTATCATCAACTATACTAGCTGCTGATAACGGTCCTTTGGTAACATATTCGGAAAATTTTGAGTAACCCTTGTAATCGTAATTGCTACAGTATTAAGATGGCATGATGGAAATATGTATTTGAGATGTCATGGATACAAAATCGGAATCGTAGAACGATTAACACAAAAATTTTTTTTTGCTTCGAATGATGGTTCGTTGTTTGTGGATTGTTAACATGGCTATTGTTGTCAACGTATCATCCATTGTTGTAATGGATTGACACTCATGCAATTGTTGAACTTATAACATATTAAAGTTATTTTTTGGAATATGTTAATGGATAATATTACTTGCTACATCTAATTACACTTTGAACACCTATACCATCATATGAGTAAATCATTAATGGTCATAATTATGGATAATATTACTTGAACGTCTAATTACAGTTTGAACACCTATACCAGCATATGAATTACGTTACATTGGGTGAAAATATTCTCTGTTAGTTACCTTGGTCCATATGGTATTATGGATTCAACGTATAAAAATTCGTTATACCTCTTCAATCTACAAATGGTGAACTGTAAATAGTGGAAAAATTAAACTTTAAATAAATTTTTTTTTTAATCCAGTCAAACGTTTGTAAAGCTTGAATTATTGGAGAGACGGTACTTCTCGATTATTTTCTCTAAATTTTATTAGGTTTAATTTTAAATGTTAAATAGTAAAATTTATTTTTATTTTGAATGGTCTCACATACTCGAATAAATCCGGGTATATTCATTACCCAATGTATGTGAGCTATCTTGTAATTAAATTTAGTTATTTAAGTATTCTTTTTTGCTTAGGCTAATTGCTTATGAATAACACCGTGTGTATTATTATTTCTTTTTTTCTCTCACTTTGGATCGTTGTCTTCGTGATAGACGTTTCAAAGAAAAAATTTTTTTCTTCATTTTATTTCAAAAAAAATTTTTTCTTTTCAAGTTTGCGTGGGGGAATGTTATGAAATTTTTGTTAGCTGAACAAACAAAAAATTCATACTCAATCTTGTTTATTGGAACAAGCTTAAATATATACGTATATTTTTAGTTATTGACCAGTGGCGCTCTCCTGGCTCTAGCTATGGTCATGTTTGTGATATATATACTTAGGTCTTCTAACACCAGCACTTGAAGAGTGAATTTCAATTAATTGACTGGGTACGCATATAGTACATACATACAGAATGGATACAGGATACAGAGGGAGAAATATATATTTTAATTTGATATTAAACTAATTATGTATATAATTAGATTTACGTAAATGGTCGTGATAGTTTATTATAAATTTAACCCGGTGAGTTAATTTTTGTTTGAACTAAGTAATATAACATTTTGGTTTTATTAATAACCTAAAAATGTTCGCACGTGTTATTCAATAGCCAATGATAGATTAATTATTTTTGGTTACAATATTTTTTCTTTATTATCACTTGTAGTGATAATTATGTTGTCTGAAAGGTTTTTACAATACTTGTAAATTGTTTTTCTAATTTGTACATATATATATAGATCTTTATAGAATTTGTATATACTTTATATAGAGTCGAAATTTTGATTTTGGTAATAATTTTTGTATATACCTTTTTCGTAATTTATAAATTGTAAAGAATGAAAACCTTGGTTTGTAAATAAATTATCTCGTGTACATAGTTAAACAATCTTTCATTTAACCTTTCTTGCAGCGCCAAAAACAGAGTATGGATTTCGGTGAAGCCGATTCCTATTTTCACACGGCTACGTCCGCATACCATGTGAAAGGTCTACTTTCCTCTGGGGGTATGTGTTAACTCCAATTAGCACATGCTTATGGGCCCACACACGCTTTTTTCATTGACAATTTTATCTTACAATAGAGATATTTATATCATTGGAAATTTTGATTACAATCAAAATTTCACTATCAGCAGATTTTAACCCCAATAAGGGTTAGTTTTTTTTTCTGCTACAAAGGGACTGTTGTAATTGATTTGTTGGTTTGTAAGAATTTTAGATTTTTCTTTTGAAGATTTGTATGTGATGAAATATATTACGCGATACATGAAAGAAGTCATTTTCTAGTTGGTTTGCTATTTTCTTGTGGTCAACGGACATGGTTTTATTGATTTGTAGAGCATTGATCTTTTCTGTGTATTTTTGTCGAGTGTTAAATCTTTTAAAATTTTACCATATAGTTTTGTCTGCAGTGTCTTTGTTTATCGTTTGAATTAAGTTGTTCCACGTTTTTGTTTTCTGTTGTTCTTGAATAGCTCGACGAGCATTTGAGCATGCTATTTTGTATTGCTGAAAATCATATGTGGTTTTTGAATTTTTTGAATTTCCTTAGGCGGGATTCTCGCTTTCCTATGTCGGTTGTCCATGGTACTTGATTTTTCGTTTTCGTAATTGTTTTTGTGGGTATATATTTTACTATTAATATTACTATTACCGTTTGTATGGTGTTATATAATTCATCTATGTTTATTGATATTTTTTCTACATTTATTAGAGGGTCTTGGTTGTCCAAAGTTGCTTCTTTTTTGTGGAGTGTAAAGTTTTCCCAGTCCATATCTTGACCACATGCAAAAAGTTGATCATTCAAAGGACAACAAACAATATAACAGCCACATCAAGGACATCGTAAGCAACAGCACCGAAAGTATCACGAAAATACTAAATCCCATCAAAGAAACAAACCTTACTAATCAAAAAAAGCAAATATATGTATTATTATTATTTATTTATTCGATTACTGTATAAGTGACATTGTTTGTTGGAAATAAAGGATATATATTTATATATAGAAATTTTTATATTAATATTCCATCAAACTTACCTTTTTCATCCGATCTGTGGCTTTTATTATTACAATAACATTGAAACTATTCCAGATACAACAATTATGCTGCAAGTCTCAAGTTTTAACTCTTTTATTTATTTAAGGATGCATGGTAGTGGGGGCACAAATTTAAAAATAGATATTTTCGATTTTTATGATAAATTTATATTATTACTTGACGATATAAGACGAAAAGTAAGAATAAAATTTTTCGATATCTGGCTTAATTTTCAAAATATCGAAAATTGATTAATTATTTAGCTTTCGATATTTCGAAAACCAAGACACATATCGAAAAATTTTATTCTTATTTTTCGTCTACATTCATGAAGTTATAACAAAATTCATCATCAAAGTTGAAAATAAGATAAAAATAATTTCAACCCTTAATCTACCCTGCTCTTACATCCCTTATATGGACGGTGACACTTAGTTTTTTTCTTTTCTAATTCATTGCTAATATGTTTACTTTCTATTAAAAAGTTTTTTTAAAATTTGTTTTCATTCATTCCAAATGAAAATTATCAAAAACTTCCAAAATATGTCGTTTTTTGAGATTCCTCCATAAGAGCCAATGTATTTTATATCGATTTTTAATGACTTTTTTCTTAAAAATTTGCACGGTTACCTAAGCTGAAATTTTAACCACGTATTCTTTGAGTAAAAGACTACCTACAAACAAATTTTGAGCCCTTAAATTTTGAGATTTATTCATAAACAATGTCTTTGTTAATAGCAATTTTTTAAACAACAATAGTAAAAAAATTGAAAAAATTATTTTTATGTAGCTTTTCACCATAAAAAATCAAAACAGTTTAAAAATTTTTTTCCGTAACTTTTTTTCATTTGCTAATTTTCAAATGTCAATAACAAAGTGAAAAATCAAAATTTTTAAATTTAAAAAACGGTAATTTATTTATAAGCCTATTAAGAATAACTTCACCGAGGGAAAAAAATTTTTGGTTTTAGTTTAATAATGATCTGAGATTTTATGTTAACATTTCGTATAGAAAAAATTGTTAGTTAACAATTGCATAACTAATGGAAAAATTGGTATAAAAATTTTTAAACCACGGATTATTGTTTATTCCTACATCTCAAAACCACTTGAATTTTTTCTGTTCTTAATATTGATATTTTATATGTTTAAATAATTTTGTTTCTTTGCGGGTCTTAGTGGTGGAACGCGCGCGGAAGCCAGACTTGCCGTATTTTGCGGTATTTTCAAGGCTCTGTAAAAATTATAAATATTAGAGACACAATTCCGGCAGTTGGAACTTTATTTTAGGAAATTTCTTCATCTTTTTGGATCTTTTTTCAGATTTTGAAAATTTTCAAAATTTTTTGAGTTATTAAAAAAAAACCTGAGCCCAATATTTTCTTTTTCACTTAATTGTTTATAACTTTTGCAATTTTTTTCAGCGCCATTTCGGACTTTTTGTAAAACTTTCTACATAAAATTACGAATCGAATGACACCTATTTCGTAATTTTCGGAGGATATACAAAAAATCGTACATGTGAACCAGGCTACATTTGAAAATCAGGAAACTGACTCCAGTAGCTAAATTTTTTTTTTTTTGTGAACGCATACAGCAATATTAATAACTTCTTTTATACACACACATATGTATTTAAAATAAATAAATAATATGTATTAATATTTTATTTTATTCGAAAAAAGATTACAGTATTGTTGTGTATGGCTTTACGATACAAAGTTCTGTTTTTCCAAAATATGACTTTTTACTTTTATAAGTTAAATGGAAAATGCTGATAATTAAAAATAGGCATTTCTTAATATTTGATACACGCGTATTTAATAACAGGATATTATGAAATGGTTTATTGAAATGATGTTTGAATATTTGATTGGGTTGCATTGTTTTCTAAATTATAAATTTAAGTGAAATATTATATTATGAATTTTAGGGATAATTTTAAGGGCATGGTTGATGGCCTTACATAGTTTAAGGGCGTAAGAGTACCAAAATTTCAATTCATTGTGATCTTTAGACAAATCTGCACGACTATTTGTTACACCTCAAATTAGAAAATCTGCATTCCATTCTGTACATTAATTATCGCATCCAGGGATCAGGAATACCATCATACTAGTAACCCAAAAGTTCGTTAGGACATCAATTAAAAAATATTGTCGTATAAGTTCCTCCTGACTATCAATATACACGATGGCCAGATGTCTTTCCAATAGAAAACATAGAAGCTGTCACCCTTGCACAAATGTTTCTTGAAGCATGGGTCGCAAACTTTTGTAGACCACGCCCTTTAGAAGTATCACCTTCCTTCCCGGTGCGAGCGCTTTAGTCAGAGATACTTCCTCTTGTTTTCTTGGAATAGAAGCTGCTTGGAGAGATGGTCTGAAGTATACTTCAGCAGAACTTTCGTATATGGGGATGCGATTAGACTTCCTGGAGAATTTTTCACTCCACATTCTAACTAGGTGAATATTTCTGATTATGTACAGAATATAAGGCAACAAATTAAAGAAATTTAACCCAAAAGCGGATCACAGCATCATGAAACCCGCAAAAAGTTATATTTAGAGATTAAGCCACCGCCTCTCATGATCTGGTTCGTATAGATTCAACGGAGGAGGAGTAATGTGGCTACACATGGTCAAATAATGTGCCTGCACATGGTCGCATATATCTACATATGATCAACCTGTTATTAAATTATAAAACGGCATTAGATTCAAAACGCATAATGCAACTGGACCATTTGATTCGTCATCACACACTTGCCACTAATCAAGAATCGAGATATCTATTTTGAAGAATTGCTTGCAAAAAGTTCTTGTAAATTTTATTATTTTGAAAAATATTTTCTTTTTTTTTTTAAATAAAATATATTTTCACAGTTTATTAAATTGAATTACTAAAATGTGGGTTAACCACAAAGCAACCACTTGCATTTTTTTATTCAGGAAAATAGTATTTTATAACAGTTAGTTGTTAAAAATTATTTTATAGTGAAATAAAGAAACAGTTGTTTGGACTGATTTATTTAACATGAAAATTATGAAGATAAAAGGGTAATTTCGATACAAATCAGCGATTTGCTACTTGCTTTTCTACAAATTTTTGAAATTTACTGGGAAACAGTTCATTTAAGAGAACTGTTTAGTCAGCCCCACGTTATGGAGATTAAAATTTCCGATTGGTTTATATGTATCTAGTTTTTCTTATCTTACATATTTTCTGAAAAATCGGCATCGACGTACATTTTTACCTTTTTTTTATGCTTAGAGTAGAGATTGTTTTGATACTTATCAGGGATTAAGACAGGGCTGTCATTTGCCAGCATTAGTTTTTTTTTTTATATTGCATCAATAACCCGTACGATTGGATGGAGGAAATAAGTACCACGTCTCTGCATATAAAGGGAAAGGAAATAAAGATACTTTTATATACATGATGTGGTTCTAACATGGAACACAATTGGCATTGTTAAATTTAGTTTTCGGTAAACGACCGGATCATTCACAAATAAGAAAACCGCGAAAATTTTATCTTACTTCAGTTTTTGCCGATTTTTTAGTCGGAAGGCCTGGTTTTTCCTCAAAAATTTATTTTTAAGACAGTTAAATTTTCAACAATTTGAGATAAACGGTTTTTATAGGACCAACAGTTTCGGAGACACAGCTTTTCAAAGTTTGTCTCTTTTTTCAAGTTTCTCGCTTTTACGCAAAATTCATCTTATAAACCGTTTGAGATAGAACAAAAGCTTAAATGTAAAAAATTGTTCTTATAAAAAAATTAACAACTTTGGTTTGAAAAGTTTTTTCCATATACATTTCGTATTCATTTTATATCGTTATGTAATTTGATGGATTGCCGAGGTTATTTTGACTAAACAAGTTTTCATCCTCTAGAAGGAGTTGCTTTCACCACTATGAATAAACACACGTTAGCACAGAGAAGATTTTAAAGGTTATAAATCCTCCCAAAATCCCAATTTTCAAGAAAATTGACCATAGTTCTCAACATTCCACGGGAAATGGCTGGTGACTGCATTATAAATTATGTTTTTTCAGTAGAAAAGAATATTAATTTTTAGAACTTGGAGGAACCTTTTTTATTCGAAATGCGTTCTTGTTTTACAGAACATTAGACTTTTCCTTATAAAATTATTATTATAATTTCTATGCAAGTTTTTACATCCAGAATTATGAAAAAAAAAAATCGTTTAGCCTATATTCTCTACAGTGTACATTTATAATTATTGTTTTTGAGGAAGAATAATAATTGAATGTTGATCATTGAAACAAACATATTTATTATTATTATTAGCCTTCCTCACTAGAAAACTAATTTTTTACTTTGTATATTTAAAATTTTGCATTTATAATGATATACGGAATGATTTGTATTTATGTTGTCGTCACGAATAGACGGTATGGGAAATCAGTACGGTTATTTAGGTTTTTTAGAGCGGTTAGGTTTAGAGCGCTGTCACCAGAGCATTTGTTCAAGGTACAAATTCGTAAATCTTTTATCCAATTTTAAACCAAAGTAGGTACTTATTGAATGATTGACGTTACGTAGAATACCACATAGAATACCACTGTCCCAATATGAAGATGAATTCTCCATCCACTGTGTCTAATTGCAATTCCAATAATTCGCACAATGATTAATTATAAAATAACTTGATTTCTAATCAAGTTAAATGAGAGAAGTTTACTTTAATTACTCTAATTGAATTAATTACTTTAATTGAAAATAATAATAATTAATTAATTGCAATATATTTTACAAAATTAAGTATAATCCATTATTGCCATTTACGCCAATCGTTTTACAATTTACATTCATCCAGGTGGACAATGCAGATGTTCCTGGTGGCTCATATTTTATTAGGGGCAAACTTTCCGCTATCGTGTGAAGGTACTGAAGAGAGCGATTTTGAATATCTGGTTTTTCTTGCTACCACTTGTTTTTGCGGCAGAGATTGTAGATATATGTTCGAACTTGAATGTACTGGGTAACCGCTTGGATTTGCATTGTCACCGTCTGATGCGGTAATTCGTGGATTGTAGTGACTAATTTGTGTGCTGGTCCAGAGGGCTGGTAGTGAGCTGTTTGGCCGCTACGTAGACCAAAACAACAATTTGTGAATGTATTACAGGATTGACCATTTGGTTTGATCTCATTCGAAAATATTGAATAATCTTGAACCGTGTTAGGAAGTAAATGGTTGCTAATACGGTTATGGAAATTCCAAAAACTTTTGCGTAATGTAGGATGCCATTTTCATTTTGTATATTGTTAGGCCCTGGACGGCGTTATCCTTAAAATAGTGGTTCTAATACACTAAATCAATCATATTTTTAAGTAAAAACTATTTTAAATAACCTAATTTGAAATATTTATTCATTAAACTAGTCAGCTAATTTATATTATTAAGTTATGTATGTTAACAATCACAATAATTGAATTGAGGCATGGTTTTAATTATATTTTCATGTCAGCAAAAATTAACATTTAATATTTTCATTTTTACGTCAGAATATTTAATATACTGACCTAGAAATTTTGTATTTAAAGACATTGGAAATTAATTAGAATCATACAGTGATTATACATACAACTTAGAGTTTAAACGTTAATAAACATATTCAACAAATTATAAATACATACTAACAATATAACAACATTATAACAATATTTAATCAAAAAAAAAAAAAAAAAAAGTGAAATTTAAAATTCAACAATTAATTTCAATCGATTTTGTGGTATAATTGGACTTCAACATTGCTGCAACAATCTACAAAAGGTACACGACATAATTGGTGGCAGCGGTGGGATTGATCCCACCGCTGCCACCAATTATGTCGTGTACCTGGGTTGGTCCTGAGGAGATGCTGCCACCAAAGGTCTTTGTATTTTAAAAAGGAGAGACCTTATGAATCCTTTGTAGAATAATAACCAACACTTTTGATTCTTTTATAATAAATATTTTATTGCACTAATAATACTGTTTGATTTAATTATTAATATGTTGTTGACTTCGATTCTGCTTGATCAACAAGGTTAAATAATTACTGCATACCTTTAATAATTTTACATCGACTTTTTATACCGTTGATTGTGGGCCAAAATATTGGTTATCATGACGTATTAATTTAAAATATTTGACTCGTCAGCAAAATTATTAAATTTATGTCAGTTTAAATAAATATATAAAAAATAATAATATTATTAAACAAAACTTTGTTTATAATTAAGAAATAGTTTTTACTTAAAAATATGATTGATTTAGTGTATTAGAACCACTATTTTAAGGATAACGCCGTCCAGGGCCTAACACAAATTATTGGTGTACCTGGGTTGGTCCTGAGGAGATGCTGCCACCAAAGGTCTTTGTATTTTAAAAAGGAGAGACCTTATGAATCCTTTGTAGAATAATAACCAACACTTTTGATTCTTTTATAATAAATATTTTATTGCACTAATAATACTGTTTGATTTAATTATTAATATGTTGTTGACTTCGATTCTGCTTGATCAACAAGGTTAAATAATTACTGCATACCTTTAATAATTTTACATCGACTTTTTATACCGTTGATTGTGGGCCAAAATATTGGTTATCATGACGTATTAATTTAAAATATTTGACTCGTCAGCAAAATTATTAAATTTATGTCAGTTTAAATAAATATATAAAAAATAATAATTTTATTAAACAAAACTTTGTTTATAATTAAGAAATAGTTTTTACTTAAAAATATGATTGATTTAGTGTATTAGAACCACTATTTTAAGGATAACGCCGTCCAGGGCCTAACACACCTTCCGACTTTTTTTTAGAGGGAAAATAATTGCAAATTATTTTTCATCTAACTCAGAAGTAAAGTTATCCCTTAGAGAAAAAATTAAAAATTTACAAAATAAAAACTTGGAAAACCATAAGGATAACTTCGTTAAATCAATCATAAAAAATAACAAAAATTTGAAATTTACATTTTGATGAATAATGAAATTGTTCGTAAATTAAATGAATTTGGTTTAGGAAGAAAAATTTTAAGTTATTAAATATTACAATTTCATTTTACAAATAGTAAATGATTAGTTGAAACGTGATAAAATGAATGAAATAGTTTTGCAACTATGCAAAAATTAGTTTTACTATGAATGAGTAATAAAATATGAGTAATAAAATATTTGTAAAAATATTTGTGAACTTGAAAAAAAAATTTTTGCAGTTGTACAATTTTGCAAAAAAAAAATTAATAATAATAAATATGATTGTCCTTGAATTCTTGACGATGATTGTTGATGAGGTTTAGTTGTAGTAGTAGAATTGTATATTTTGAGTTTGGATCTTTGTTTTGGTTTAGTAGAGTTGAATATCGAGGGGTTGAAGAAATGTGAACCATTTTGAATTTTCCATTACTTGTTGTCGTTGTCGAACTGCATTGGTCGGTTTAGGAATACACTCAGAAGTTTTTCTAACATATGGTAGAAGGTTTTGAAGTATTTGGTTTTGAGATGCCATAAATACGTTGCTTCTATCCATAAATGTCGTCATTCAGCAAGACGCCAGGGAGGGTAAATCGAAGATAAGATATAATGTAACGGGGGGGGGGGCGTATGTAGTGTATACGTTGTTTCCATTATAAATTGTGATTCCAGTGACCAATGGCTTAATATCCACTTCCAACTTCGACAAGTTTCTGGGTTCTCCATTTGATGGTTCCGAGAACAATTACACTTCACAGTTTCCTTCAAGAATTTGGTTGGCTATATCCAAATTCAGTAAAACTTCCTGCATAATTTAATGTTCTCGTTTGGGAATTTGGATTAGGGTTTTAAAATAGGATGATGTTTAAGAATTTGCAAAATGTCATGTTGACAGAAAAGATTTAAGTTAGGGATTGTTTAGAGATAAGATAGAGAAAAAAAATGTGTAGGTTGAGCGTATATTATTTCATGATTTAAGCTACAAGATAAGGGCCGTGATTTGAAAGGGATTTTTTTTTTTTCGTTTGAATTTAGTAGTTTTAAGAAAGTCCATGCTTTGTGTAATGTTAACAAGGTGCGTCGTATTGAGAAAAGTATTTGTTAAATTCGCTGGAAATTTGACTTCATCGAGCGGGTATGGGGCGTTTATCGAGGGGCGTTTATTATAATTCGCGATACAGGGAAGTCGTTCTGTACGAAGAACATGTAGGGGATTATTTGCATTTATCGCGCTATTAGGGGGCCGTTCTGTGAGAAGAACACTTAGGGGAATATTTGCTTGTATGTTATTAACGAGTTGTTCTGTATGAAGAACATATAAGGGGTGGTTTTTTCTTTGAGTTGCTTTATTGGGGAGTCGTTCTGTATTAAGAACATTTTTTCGTGTCGCGTTATTAGGAAGCCGTTTAATTTTATAAGTTTGTTGTTTTAAGATTGACTTGTCTGACGATATTACCAGACAAGTGTAGGGGTAAGTCGTGTCGAAAATGTTACAAAGCATGTTTAAAAAAAAAATTTAAGTAAAAGTTTAGAAAAAGAGAGAATAGGAAAATGATGCAGGACTATACAACCTTGTTATGGGGAACCGAGTTTTGGGAATTTGAAAACATCAAAGTATATTGAAAATTTTACTGACCTGTAGGTTCGTTATTCAACCAAATCGCAAAAGTGAACCGCTTGAAGTCTAAATTGATCTCCTGTCAATTCTTCAACCGTGTTGAATTCCACCGCTGTCCACCAATTATTGGTGTACCTGGGTTGGTCCTGAGGAGATGCTGCCACCAAAGGTCTTTGTATTTTAAAAAGGAGAGACCTTATGAATCCTTTGTAGAATAATAACCAACACTTTTGATTCTTTTATAATAAATATTTTATTGCACTAATAATACTGTTTGATTTAATTATTAATATGTTGTTGACTTCGATTCTGCTTGATCAACAAGGTTAAATAATTACTGCATACCTTTAATAATTTTACATCGACTTTTTATACCGTTGATTGTGGGCCAAAATATTGGTTATCATGACGTATTAATTTAAAATATTTGACTCGTCAGCAAAATTATTAAATTTATGTCAGTTTAAATAAATATATAAAAAATAATAATATTATTAAACAAAACTTTGTTTATAATTAAGAAATAGTTTTTACTTAAAAATATGATTGATTTAGTGTATTAGAACCACTATTTTAAGGATAACGCCGTCCAGGGCCTAACAATATAGATAGGTTTATTTACTTCTTGTTGTAGTTGTTCGTCAAATTGGTAAAGAGGGGCTTGTGAGTATTTGAGTTCATCAAGGTCCAGATGAGTTAATTTTACAGGATGCAGTCCGTACATTTTTAACACGATTTCGTTCAGTTTGTTGGCTTTACAACAGTCATCTTCAGATAAGTCGATGTCCGGGATGATATCCTGAAAATTTGACTTTCTTGTAAGTGTTTTGGATTATAAGGTGACGGTGGCGGTGAATGCTCGACAATCTAGTTTAAACGTAATTATTACCATTTTATTGATTATTGCCGTGTATTAAATTTTTCCATACTCCCATATTTTTATGAACATTGTTTACTTCGCAAACTGGAGGTATTAATTTGGTTGTCCTTTGGTACAGTGCGGTTTCAAAATTGTTTTCAGGTCGCTGATATGATATTGTAATTTCGGAACAGATGCATTTTTGATCCAAATATTCTTTAAATTGTTCTAAATTTTTTTGTAACGCAAATTGTGATCTACTTTTTGACACAAGAGGGAAATCATGGTTTATTTTTAGGAAAGTGGCTATTTTAGGATTTTCTTTACTTGGTGTGGGTAACGGATATATTTTTAATACATTCATTATACTGATCTAAATTGACTACTGGTAATTTCATTATGTTTACTAATTTTTCGTGGGTTAAAAATGATTTTAATTTTATAATCATATAATATGACTCTAAATTTTGCCAGGAAGGTTCGATTGGTAAATTAAATTTGACTGACTGTTGAAGTTCGTGTAATAACGTTTTAGGTGGTAAGATTCGGTAGTTTATTATTTCATGTCTAGGTAATGTTAGATAGGTATTAAAGTCAATTATTTGCCGTACTTTGTTATTTATTTGTTTAATTAACATCAAATGAGAAATTAAGTTGATTTGTAATGAATTTTTTTAACAATTATTGTACTTCAATTACTGTCTTTCATATAAGAATTAAATGTGTTAATATTTTTGTTAAGTTTGTCTTCTATTTCGTTTAAATTTAACATTGATTAATATATCTAACGCTATCTGTGATTACTCTAATATTTGATTGCATTATAACATGATTTTGAGTTTGTTCATTAATAAGGTCGTCAATTGATACTTTATAGAACTGAGCGTTGTCGGCGTCAGGTATTCCAAATAGTCATTTTATTGGATAGCTGACCCCGTCGATAAGTCCTCGTCGGTTTCTTTACTTTTTTAAATGTTTGGACTTAATATCGTCGAACTGACTTTGTCATTTGTCGTCGTTAATTGGGTGTTGTAGAAGTGTTAACGTCATTTTACACGTACATGCGTCTTTTATTTCGATAAGATTACAATATGATACGGAATCTGTATAAGTAGTTTGGACAACTTTCAGCATATACTAAATTTTATAGATATCGTAAAAATGAACTAAGCTAATGTATTGATTGGATATTTTGGCTACGCCAATTTCGTTAAAATATATTCCAGCTGATTTGTTTATGGGCTGAATATCAAATGTTGCTGGGGCCTTCGCCAGGGTCCAGATGTTTTTCATCGAATGTAATATTACTATTATTCAAAGAGTTTTCATCTGAAACAAAGAGTTTCAGTTGGTTTAGATGGTATATTTGGAGTTTCTGTCTACTTATTTTTATAGTGGTTGTATTGTTGTTATGTCTTTGGGCAACTTTATATGGGCCTTTATAAGCTGACATTAGTTTTAAGTTTAAATGGCTTTGTTGTTTGGTATCCTCAACAATACTAGATCGCCCTCTTTTATTGGACTTTCTTTTTCTTTTTTCTTTTTTGTCATTATAGTGGGTGGTTATTAACTTCTTTGGAGTGAAGTACATTTTCTTTAGCGGCTTGTCTTATGCTTTTCGCTTTATTTAGAATGTCCTGGGTAAAATCTTTGATTTAAAAACACTAGGGTGTAAGGTCGTTCTTTTGTTGACCGGTTTTCATGCGTATTGTAAGAATGGGAGGCCAAATACACAAGTTCATCCCAGTTTTCTAAATTTGATTCAAGATAAGTTTTTATAAAAGCTTTTATTGAAGCATGAGATGTCTCAAGGCTGCCGTTGCTTTGTGATTGATATGGAGTAGTTAGTTTCTGTTTTATTTCCAAAATTTTGTTAATTTCTTTAAATAAGTTATTTAAAAAGGAAGTTCTTTGATCCGTTAAGATAGTATGAGGGAAGAAGTTTCGGGAATATAAAAGGGCTGTACGAAGTTTGTTAATTCGTCTTGAGATGTTTTTTGTGATGGGATATGGTCTCATTATATCTATTGCTATTGCGTCTCCGAAATCGTTTGCTGTGGTTGAGATGACCATAGGCGTTTTTATATTTGTTTTCTTTACGGTTTGGCACGTTGGACATTTTTTTATATAGGCTTCAATGTCCTGTTTCATTCCTTCTCAGAAATATTTAGGAGGCATCGCATATAAGTATGAATGGCTTGCTAAAATCAGGATATTGTAACAGTGGTTTAGAAGTAAGTATTGTCTTAAATTTATTAAATGATTCATGACATTTTTCATCGAAATTGAATTTAACATCCTATTTTAGAACTGATGTAAGTGTCTTTGCGAGTTGTGCATAGTTATGAATGAATTTTCTGTAATATCCAGTAAGACCCAGAAAAGATTTAATAACATTTACGTTGCGAGGTACTTTTCTGTCTACTATTGCAGATATTTTATCAGGATTAGGCTCGACTCCTTTATCTGATATTATATGTCCGAGGTATGCTACCTGTTTTTGTAGAAATTCGCATTGGTTAGGCTGAAGTTTTAGGTTGTGTTGGCGTAAATAATTAAATAATCTAGTAAGCGTTCTTTCAGATCTTTAGCAAAAATAACGACGTCATCTAAATAAACGAAACAATCTTGACCTAAGTTATTGATCAGGACTGTGTTCATCGCCCTTTGGAACGTACTTGGTGCGTTTTTAAGACCGAAATTCATGTGGTTGAAGTGATAGTGACCTCGAAGGGTGCAGAAGGTTGTTTTTGGATTACCATCTTCATGCATTCCGATTTGGCGAAATCCGGAAGCAAGATCCAGCGTACTGAAGTAAGAGGCGTTCCCTAATTGGTTCAATATTTCGTCTATAGGGAGTGAAGGGAAGTTTTCCGTGATTACGACGTCATTTTGTCGCCGGTCATCTGTTACAACACTCCAATTTTTTTGTTTGCCTGACTCGTCTTTCTTTTTGGGTACGACCCATAGGGGAGCTGAATATGGGCTGTCACTGGATTCTATGATTTTTTGTTCAAGCATTTGATCAATTATCTCTGGATCCCTTGTTCGTGTACTTTAGGAAACTGGTAAGATTTGTAGTTGTCGTTGTAGAGGGTTCTAGTAAGCATGTCCCCATTTAAGAAAAATATGTCATTGTATTGTGCTGACATTTCTATTCCTGAATATTTTTCTTCCTTGTTACAATGATCTAATCTAAGATTTGGATTTAAATTTTTTGTCTGCACTCCATGTTTTTATTATAAGCTACTTGAAAACAATATGCCTGTTCTACAGGGACGTTATTTGGCTTAAATTTTAATGTTTTTGTTGAATTTTTATTTATTACAGGGTAACACTGAGTTTGAGGGGTGATAAATATATGGTTAGGTACAGATATATTATCATTTTCTAGATGTTCTGTGATTACCGTGTCATGTGTATTGTTTGTAACGAAGTGAATGGGTACTTGGACCGTTAAATTTGGAGGTATATCAAAAGTTTTATGAAAAGTGATCGTGTTGTCTTTGTAATTAACTTCGGCTTGATTTTTAGTAAATAAGTCATATCCGATTATACCATGGTTTGGTATGTTAGAATTTTGATTGATTAATTAAAAATCGAAAGTAAAATGATAGTTTGGTTTGAAGAGTTTTAGTTTGATTTTTCCGAAGGTTTTGATTCCACGATTTATGCCCGAGAGCGTAGGCCGATGATTGAGATTTGTCCACAGAGGTGGCTTCGCTCTGAGACTGATAGAGGTTTAAATTATTATGACTTTCTTTCGTTGCTTGGGCTATACGGGGGCTAGGGTTAATAATTTGACTAACTTTTTTTTTTCTACAGTCGGCCTCCCTATGTCCGCGATAGTTACAGAAATTGAATTTTTTTCTTTCGGAATTGAAATTACTTGTTTTATTTGAGTTTGAATTACTATTATTTGAATTAATGTTGTAAGAGGAGTTTTTACTGCGACAAACTCTTGTATTGTGAGTTTTTTTTTTACAGTTTCTTCAGTAGAGTAAATACAAAAGTAAGTGGCACCGGCGCAAAAACACATTTTTTTTGGACCGAGGCTATGTCAGTTTTAAGATAAAGTCATCATCATCTCCCAAAAAGGTTATTGTGTTTTATTGTATTTAAAACTAGTAAATTTTGAATATTTTTTTAAAATATATACTTAAATAAAATGGAAAATCAAATTTTATCATCAAAATTTTAATTTTAGTGGTTTATTAAGATTTAGCTGTTTATAATATTTTACCCTTATAATTTTAAGATTTAATTTTATGGAAATATGAATTGAAATTTTGGTAACCTAAATTTTACTTAATAACAAATAAAAGAAAATCTATAAAAAAATGCGACCTTCTAAGGTCAAAAATCATAATTGAAACCATCATAAAAACGATGGATTTTTAATTTTAAATGTATTAGTTTATTTTATTTTATTATTATGAACAACCAAACAATCCTGACCGAGTCGAAAATTGATATTTAATCAGGTAGAATATGTGATAATTTTTTAATCCAGTTATAAAATAATTTTAATTGCTTGTTGAAAAACATTTCATTTAACAATCAAGCAATTCTGACATAGTCGGAAATTTATGTTTAATCAATCCGCTATAATGATATATTATAAAAGTAAAAATAATTGACAGCCACTGATATAAATTGTATTTACAAAAAAAAAGTTTTTAAAAATCATATATCCATTTCAGTCTATATATGATAATTGTATGTATGAATATCTCTCTCCATAGCATAGTATATAGTGTATGTAAATATTTAAACTATTTTAAATTCTTTTTATTTAACTAATAAGACAATCTATTGTCTTTTTTGGATAGTTTTTACACTTCCTATAAATTCCCCTATTTTATGTATTAAATACTATACGTTTAATTTTTACCCATTCTACTTTTTTATTTCTGCGCAAAAGGGGAATGTGGTGCCAGTTACTTTTGAGTTATCTCTATTTTGAATTATTTTGATTGGCATTTGTATTGGTACTAGATTTTTTTCAATCGTCCTTTGTTTCTAAGGTACGCTTCTTCTTCACATGCTTCATTCAGTGTGCTGAATGGTTTGTGGATGAGAATTTGTGATATTTCCGGCACTGTATGATGGGTGGATCGCCTTAATGCTATCCTTTGAATAACTCGTTTTTCGCTATCACGACTGTGACTAGTGGCTTCCTTGTCCGTCGCAAGTAGGCATTTACGACTTATTTTGTCGAGTCTAACGTAATATTATATGATACTTACATTTTGTTTGTGTTTAGTTGTTTCAAGTTGCTCCGTGATCTAGTCCTATGATTCGACGGGTGAAACAGCTAAGCGTTTTTGTCTAAGTTCGTTATATGTAGTAATGTCATTCATATTCATTTTTGTTTTTAGCTCCCTCGAAACCTTCGAAAAAATAAAGAGTTATAACGGCCATCTTTGTGATTGAGAAGCTAGATGAATGCATTATTAGGGTTTTAGTAAGAAATTATTTAATTCTTTTGTATCACCACTAAAATCAGTAATCAAACGTGATAAGAAATTCAATTCAATATCTAAGTCGTGATTACGATTTGAACCGACTGAATGATTGAACAACGAGTTATCTCCAGATAATTCTACAGGTAAATTATCATGATTATTTTGAATTTATTGTTGTAAACATTTTCAATATTATTTACGTTTGAGGTCCACATTGTATTAGTAATATGAATATATTTTTCAATTTATGAATTGGGTTGGATGTTTTGGAAAATGTGTCATATAGTAGAAAAACAATGAGTGTACTTACTGCGGTCTTTGGGCGAATTCTTAATTATACGCAAAGTATTGAAATACACCAGCTAACCAATATATGGATCCACACTGGTTCCCTCTGATATTTTTCGTTGCTGTCGTATAATCCCAACGCTGTCACTAATTTTTATATCGTAATGACGGTGCGGCAAATCAGTACGGTTATGTAGGTAGAGCGCTGTCACCAGAGAATTTGTTCAAGGTAATTCGTAAACCTTTTATCCAATTTCCAAACCAAAGTACTTATTGAATGATTGGCGTTGCGTCCATAGAACACCACTGTGCCAATATGAAGATGAATTCTCTTTAATTAATATAATTGAATTTATTACTTTATTTGAAAATAATAATTTTTAATTCATTACAAATTATTTTACAAAATAAAGCATAATCCCTTAATTAACACTTCAATTAGATATCAAACTTGATCTGATTAAGCATTGAAGATGCTACTGATTATATACTAATTTATTGATGAATTGACATTATTGCCATTTACGTTAATTGTTTGACTATTTACGTCATTCATCCAGGTGGACAATGCAGATGTTCCTGATGCTACAATGCTAATGCCAGTACTGTTGTATTTGTAAAAGGTTAACTGGAAGTTATATAAGCAATAAATAAATGACTTATTCACACAGGTGTTCGCCACCTGTGGCAAATATGGCAACGTCGCTGGATGTGAAAGCGTATGCTCCGTATGTCGTGTAAATACAGTGGAGGCAAGAGTGTAGATTAAACAAGTGGGGGTAGGTTGTTATATTTCCTGACGCATTTATTTTCATTTGGGGTGCATTTTGTCGTGTCCCAAATATATTACAATTCGATACTTAGTTTCCAATCACTTTAGCTCGATATATAACACTCGATAACGACTAGGCAATCTTGTTAAAAGATGAGGAGGATCGCCACTCAGTTTTTTTAAGAAACGTAAGATCCGGAGCTCTTTAGAGATTTAATCGTATGTTATTGTGACGTTCGATTATTATTTTCACCGACGAATTTATTTTCCATGTCTTCTATAATGCTTGTAGATTTATTAAAATTATTCTATCTAAAAAGTCTGTAGATTTTGTTGAAATAATAATAATTAATTATTTCACCCACTTATTATTTATTAAAACAAAATTAGACCATAAAACAAGATTAAATTGTATGACCAAAGGCCAACGGCTGCTCGTAGGTCAAAGCAGGGATCCACCCACCATACCGGCACTGTTAATTGTACGCACATGCTAGTAAGATGGGATTTTTACCATTCGACCAGAAATAAGGTCCGATTATTTCGTTACCTACTTCACAACCTGCGAAAATTGAAAAAAATCCTTAAAATTTTATTTTCACTTTTATTCATTTTAGAAACATTGGGTTTTTAAAAAATAACATAATAATTTCAAAAACATAAATTTCTCCATCACAATCTTATGTTGTGTTCTTGTGTTTTCATCCCCCAAAACAAACCCATAATTATTGAAACACTTTTTGTAAAATTCTTACGCAAAGTTTGTGTCTTGAAAATAGTTTACTTATTTTGTAATATTCCCATACTTAATTTTACAAATAATTGATAAATTTGCAATATATTTGATAGTGAAAATGTAAAATTTTTATTATTATATATTTAGAAAAAAAATTACTGAGTAATACAAAGAGCCATAAATCTGTGATATAGCAATAATAATTTTACGTATTCTTGACTTATTATAAGAATTTTTCATGCAAGGAAATTTAATTGAAAACAAACCACTTACCATATCAACATGTCAGACTATAAAACTAAATAGGACATTCTCATATATTTGAGCGACAATATAAAGAAATGAAAAAGGACACAGTATACTTATTTTTTATTAGATGTTGACATTGGAAGCGTAGAAAAGTTTTTCATTACGTTTTTGTTTATTAAAATGTACTAGTAGTTTTCAAGAAAGAGGAAATAATTTATTTTAATGATTTATTACTATGGTAATCGTTACATAACTTTTGGATATATTTTTCTAGTTTTTCACAAACGATAATAATCTAATCTAATCAACACTTTATGTAATAATTATGGGCTGTGCAATAACCATTGGCGGATATCAGGGCCTTGAACTGAAAATCCAGCCAGCATCCAAGTTAGAAAGACTTCTTGAAGAATTCTTTCCCATGATGTTTGTAAGAGTTCTATATATGACGTCTCAACGAGCTCATTTATAAGAATTCGTAATCAAGAAGCATTTAAGATTCTGACTTCGCAAGACGTCAAAAATATGAAATCTTTAAGTCCATAGAAGAATTAAAAAATCTTCCAAATGCCAGCCATACTTTATTTATTAGATACCCCTAAAAATACCACTATTCGTGAGGTTGCTGCAGATGAATATTTTCACTATGGGTTGCAAAATGGGTTCATGGAACAATTAAATATTATTGATATAATTCAATTTAAAGAAATTATACAGATCAATGAACACATTGATGGCTTGCCATTATCTGAGTGTTCAATGCGGCAACTGTATCCAATACTGGGTAAAATATATCCAAAAGTTGCTGCACCGATTGTAATTCGTCTATGTCATGGACTCAACAAGCCAAATGATTGTAATGAATTCCTCAAAGGTTTTATTAATGAGTATACAAATCTGAAACGAGGAGGTTTCGAGTATAATGGTGTAAATTGGAGTAAAATGAAATTAAAAATTGCAGCTGTAATTTGTGATTCACCGGCAAGAGTTTTGTTACTTATTCTAAGGGTCATGGTGGTTTTTATGGGTGTGATAAATACATTCAAGAGGGTAAATATAGTGATTATCGGATGTTATTTCTTAATATGAATGCACCATTACGAACGGATTCCAATTTTATTGATCGAATTAATGAAGAGCATCACTTAGGAAAATCAAAATTTGAAGAAATTGGTGTCGGTATGGCATCTTAATTTCCAATTCCACAAAGTAAAGCTCGACACAATCGAATATGTAAAGCATGCAAGCTTATATGAGCAAATGAAGTTTTATTTGAAGTTACGGACGATGACAAAACGATTTTCACAGAATATTTGGTTCATTAAACAATGTTTAAAGAAAAATGTTTTTCCTAAATTCATAAGCATTAAGAGCAGGATGAATAATGAGATGGTTTCGAAAGTGATAACAAAGGCCAAAATAATGTTACTAAAAGAAGAAGCACGATCCTGGTATAAAAAAAGAAATAGTGTTTTTACATATCTCAAAGTTTTACACAGTGAATCAGTGATCAAAACTACACAACATTGAATTCGATTATTTTGACGATCTTGTAAGACATACAGTTAGAAAACACAATTTCAAAAAATTCAAAACACAAGAAAAAAAATTAAATCAATTGATCAACAGCACTCATAAACAAAAAATTCAGAAACCCGTCTTTACAGCAGAAACGAAATTTGAAAAACGAACCATCAACTTATCAAATATCACATTCAACAAACAAGAACTCAATATTATTGATAAAGGAAGGAAATTCACTCCTAATCAAAATTTCAAAAACATTAAAGAAAATTTAGTTGTTGATTGTGAATTAGCCTTAAAAAATATTAAGGATGGACTCGCCAAAGAACGGATAAAACAAATTTTGAGAACAACACCCATCACCTCAGAAAGATCAGGATCAATAAATATCATTAAAACAATCAAAACAAAACTGGATGAAAACAAACTCATCGTAACCAAAGCTGACAGGTGGCTCAACAGTAATTTTGAGAAAGCAAGACTACATAAATAAAGTAGGAGACTTTATACAAAAGAAAAGAGTACAAAGACTAAAATCTAATCCTACAAACAAACACCAAGATGAAATCAAAGCATGTTTAAAGAACTCCGACGCTTTATTTTCAGGCTTTGAAAAATTAACGTTGACCGAAATGAACCCTCGCCCACCAGCTTTATATGGATTAGTAAAAGTACATAAAGAGGAGTATCCGATTAGACCAGTAGTCTCTTATAATGGTTGCCCGGCGTATAAAGTCGCAAAGAAAATTAAATCTTTGATACAAGAAGAATTGGAAAACTTTAACGAACATGCTCTGAAAAACTCGATGGATTTAATCAAAAAACTTGAAAATTTTAAAATACGTAGCAGTTATAAACTAGCCTCACTTGACGTAAAAAACATGTTTGGTAACATATCACTTAGAGAAAGTATTCGAATACTATCCAACCTACTCGAGGAAAAAATACAAATCCAATCAAAAGGGATGAAATACTGACCATTTTACGAACCATTACAGAACAAAATTGTTTTGTATTTAATAACAAGTTCTATAGGCAAACAAATGGCCTGGCAATGGGAAGCCCGTTAAG
Source organism: Chrysoperla carnea (assembly GCF_905475395.1). Taxonomy (NCBI): domain Eukaryota; kingdom Metazoa; phylum Arthropoda; class Insecta; order Neuroptera; family Chrysopidae; genus Chrysoperla; species Chrysoperla carnea. The sequence continues at coordinate 6,152,113 of NC_058342.1, read as the reverse complement.
TCCAATATTGGCCGAAATTTATATGGACAATTTTGAGAAAAATCTTCTCAATACCAATGAAGCACAACAACATATAAAATTTTGGTATAGATATGTCGACGATGTTGTGATATGTTTTGAAGGTTCAGATAGGCAGTTGGAAAATTTCCTACGCTTCTGTAACACCAAGAACAACAAGGTGCAATTTACATTGGAGAAAGAACAATGTAATGAAATAAATTTTCTTGATCTAACAATAACAAGATCAGAAAATAAACTGGTATTCGACGTCTATCGAGAACCTTCAACAACGGACGTGACCATTCCATTTGACTCTGTGCACCCATTGGATCACAAAATGGCAGCATATAACTCCATGATTCGCCATGCGTTATCTCTCCCTCTGTCGCCAACAAATTTAGAAAGAGAGTTAAAAAACCATCAAAAATATTGCCACGCGGAATGGATTTGCGGAAGCTACAATTAAAAAACTGATAGCAAAAAAGGAACAGAAAATAGCACTCGGAGCAATTTATCCAATACAAAAAACACAAAAACAGTATGAGATTCTCACATATTACGGGCAAATCTCGGATAAAATCGCTCGGATACTACGAGAAAATCAAATACAAGTAGCATTTCGACCCGCCACATCTTTAGGTAGCATGATATGTAACAACAAACAGAAGACGGATGCAATGACAAAATCGGGAATTTATGAGATGACGTGTGACGAATGTTTGGGGATATACATTGGACAAACTGGGAGATCTTTCAAAATTCGCAAAGAAGAACACATAAGATCTTATAAAAACCAAAAAATGGATTCAACCTTTGCGAATCATTTGAGAGAATCAAACCATAGACCAAGTTTCCAATTGTATATACTCCACACCACACAAAAAGGGAAGAAAATGAATCTTTTAGAATCGTTAGAGGTTCATAAACACAAAAATGGTCCACAACAACTTCTAAATGACCAAACGGACCTGACATATTCTTCCCTTTTTGAAACTCTGTGATAGCCTTTTAACAATGCTCCATTGCATCCGTTGTTTTTATATTTTTGTATTTATAATTTTAATTTTATGTTTATTTGTTTGGTATTAAAATCATATGATTTTATTTTTATCTAATTGTTACATATCATTACTTAATGTCATTTTATATTGGTGCTATATGATTTTATCCCCAATTTATTTTATTTGTGAAGTATTGAATTTTTAACTATTGTTTTTTTTTAAAGAATTTGTTTGTCTTGTCCTAATTTGTTTTTAATTCAAGACATAATTGTTTTTGTATAAATAGAAACAATTATCAAATATAACTTTTATTGCTTGACAATGTCTTGAATTAGACGAAACATGTAACAAAAGATTTTTATTAAAAAAAAAAAAAAATCTTAATAATCTAGTTGGATTACTGCTAAATAAAAAAAATTTTAAAAAAATTTTAAAATATATTACGTGTATATTTTAATTATTAAAATGCATTTCCACAAAGTAAAGCTCGACACAATCGAATCTTAATTTCCAGTTGAATATATACATTACGTTTGGCTTAGTGTATCAAAAAAAAATTTGAGACTCTTGGATAACAGGATGGCGCGGTTAATGGTGAAAAGTAACTGAATCAAAAAATGACTGAAGATGAAAAGTCCCATTTCAAGTTGATCAATAATTGGATACTTTCGGAGTTAAGTGAATTAAATACATGGTAAAACTACATATATGGTAAATATATTTATTATTTCAAATGCTCTAAAGCTTCAATGAGGATATTATGGGATGAAAATGATTGCATAAAGAACAGCTTCATAAACGTCTTGTAGAATGAGTAAATTGTGGTTATCAACTTAAAGTAAGGCGCTGTACTTTAATGACGTAACAAATTTAGGTGGGGAGGGGGTCAAATCATACTGTTACAATTTGTTGTGGTACAGGGGAGGGGCTCCTACATCGCTTGTATGTAATTATCGAAATAAATAAAAAAAGTTTTGATGAATTAAAAAAAATTTAATATTTTGAAAGTAGCGTGTTGCGACCGTTTTTGGTATTAACATGACACACAAATTGGTTAATTGGTTAAAATTTTTAACCATAATACTCAAACATAATTCAAAGATTAAAAAAATTACGTTCAAAACAGGGGGAGGGGGTTCAATATTTTGTTGCAATCTGTTACATAGGGGGTAGGGGTTGAAAAGTCGTTCTAAATGCGTTACGTAATTTAAGTACAGCCCCTAAACAAAGATCTGAATAAATCTGAACTGTTACAATAATATGCTAAAAATTCGAGTGAAAAAAGTTTCTTCTTGTTATATGAGCAATGATGGAAAGTTTAAACTGTCGGATGACACGAAAACTTTTGTTGCGACAAGAATTTCAATGTTTTTCATATTGATAATATTTGTTGAGTAATTATTAATTACAAGGATCATTACGGTCAAATTACTCAAGGAAAAATATTGTTAAACCCAAATAGTATAAAAATTATCCTATCGACTCAAAACTATTACATATCACTGGGAATAAATGATCGATTTTAAAAAATCAGAGTGCGAATGAAGTTTTGCAAAAAGCTGTTTTTTGTCTATCCACAAATCATTTAATTTTTTTCCATTAATCCATTCATGTATACAGTAATAACCTGGTATATTAATGTAATCTAATATAATATAAATATAATATAAATTAGTATTAATCATCCCAATAATATCATATTAAATACCATAATTATAATATTATAACATTATCGAATTTTATAAACATTTAATATTACTTCATTTTACCTTATTTGGATAAATCAATTATTATCACGTATCGATGTTCATCGATTTCGCTAAGTCAGCAATAAATTCATATATAAGCAATCGATTCATCCAAGTAAAGTCAGATCTAAATTACAGTTAATAACTATTGTAACTCTTAAACGTATCTCTCTTAAAGTATTGTAAATAATTCATCATAATTAAAAATTCATTGTTATCTAATAAAGTTAAAAGTCAAAGTGAATAATTTTGTGTATTCATTTCAAGGACAAGAACGTCAATAGTAAAATCTCATTAAATTATTTAAGTGTTGCATATACTTGTAAGCTAGTTTCAAGGATTCAAGGTAGAACACTAGACCCTTGATAAAACACAATTAAGTGACCGAATATACTAGGAATCTAGTCAAGGGGCATTTCAACAATACGAATCAAGGCAGAATACTTGATCCGTATACTGAATTAGTGACCGAATATACTAGTAGGCTAGTCAAGGCACATCAACGATACGGAGTTTCAACTACCCTGGTGACAGCGACTGCTAATCAAGTTGGAATATCCTGTGGTAACGTCCAGTCTGAGAAAGCTTGCCGATCAAGAGGAATCCAATAATATAAATAAATGTATGTAGATATACTTTAAAAATAATGAAATATTTCTGTTTAAATAAAATATAATTTTTATTAAAATACATTTCATACAAAATTGTAAAAAAAAAAAAAAAAAAAAAAATTGTTATATAATCTCTCATACTAAATTCATATATTAAACGTGGAATAATGGAGAATCTATCGTCTTAATTACACCTGCGAGTAGAAGTAAGCTGGACCTTATTTAAGAAATGTAAATACTATCATATTGAACCTTGGGAACGTCGCGTCGTAAGTACTGCAGCTGAAACGTGTCAATGTTCGACTGATTTATTACCTGAATTTCCGTTTGTTATTAACGTCCAGTTGCAGAAATTTGATAATGTATTGAAAGGCAAACAATTTGCATGCACATTTAAATATCCCGCGCTTTCATAATGGCATCACGTGTCATGCTGTCCTTGCCTGTATCATGACTCAAAGACTGCAAATATGCAAAGCATAGAATTACCCGAACTACCTCTATGATACATAGCGATATTACAAACATAATTTTCTATTAGAAAGAGTCATTGCAATATCTGTGTAAATATATATACATGATCTATCATACTAAATTCATAAATTGAAAAGTGGTATAATTGAGAATCTATCTTATTATTTATAGCTGCGTGTAGAAGTAAGCTGGACCTAATTTTAAGCAATGTAAATACTATCATATTGAATCTTGAGAACGTCCTCAATACTGCAGCTGAAAAGTCTCAATGTTCGAATAATTTATTACCTGAATTTCCGATTGTTAATAATGCCCAGTTGCAGAAATTTAATAATTTATTGAAAGACAAACAATCTGCACGCACATTTAAATATCTCTTGCTTTTATAATGGCATCACTGCACGCGTCATTGCGCAATGGTGGGTTACAAAGCATAGAATAACCCGAATGTATCTTCTATGATACCATAGCGATATTACAAACATAATTTTCTATTAGAAAGAGTCTTTGCAATATGAGTGTAAATATATAATATCAGTGTTAATATATACATGATCTCTCATACTAAATTCATAAATTAAAAAGTGCTATCTTCTTATTTATAACTGCGTGTAGAAGTAAGTTGGACCTTATTATAATAAAAGTGAATACTATTTTATTAAATCATGTGAACGTCATCGATACTGCAGCTGAAACTCAACGTTCGACTAATTTATTACCTGACTCCGATTGTTAGTAATGTCCAGTTACAGAAATTTAATAATTTTATTGAAAGACAAACATTCTGCAGGCACAGAATTTGTAAATTAATTTTTCATTCTTTTTCAAACAAATCTTTTATGAATTTTATGAAATAAGTAAATATTTGTTTGATACACTATTCATAAATATTTTAAAATAATGAATGGTTCTTTAACTTAATTTATTTTTTTCTAAGTCAGAGTAATTAAACAAGAAAAAAATAGAAAATCTGAAGATGCAAAAAAACATACTGAATATGTATTAGGACATAATTTTACGGACGAATATTTTCGTTTACTGTCATGAAGTGGACAGAAAAATACGATATCAGTAAAAGATACTAGATTGGTTGAAATTTTGAAGACTGAGTACACAATATATGATGCCCAATAATTAGATAATACCTGATTTAACTTTTTTGTTTTGTAGGAACTATTATCAACTATAAAATCTTGTAACATAGCGAAGACCGCATCTCATACAAGGCAAAAAAGTTTTATACATAATATGTAAAATTGGATTTATTTTTCAATATTTTTATAATTACTATTTATATTAAAATACCTAACTAAGCTTATTTTATTTTTTTAAATAAAAGTTTAACAATAAATTTTAAGTTTTATTTTTTTAAGTTAAAGGTATACCAGCGTGGTGACTACTGTAAAATCTACTTTTCGACAGAAATTTAAGCAATTTTTTTTACAGGCTTAAAGAAAAGAGCTTACTATTTAATCTCAAAGTTTCCGAAATTGTAACCATTTAAAACGCTAGATAATTAATGCCAAAGTTCGTCATTTTGACGTCAAGTGATCAAAATTGGAAACATGCATTAATTATCCAATCGCGTTCTAAACTGTCAAACTTTCTGAAACTATGAGATTTAATAGTAGCACCTATTCATATTCTGTGAAAAAAATTTGGTTAAATTCTGTCGAAAAGTAGGTTTTACGGTAGTCACCACGCTGGTAGTACCTTCAATTTTAAGGATCCTATCTTATATTATAATCATAATAATAATAAAAGCCTACTTAGCCCACTGCCTGGGCAAAGGCTGCATCTAACAACCACCATTGGTTTCTATCTTTCGCTTTTGACGTCCATTGAAAACCCGCAAAAATGACCAAATCATCACGCCATCTCGTTGGAGGACGTCCTCTTCTTCAGGTGTTGCTATATGGAGTCCATTGTGTAGTACGGATAGTCCACCTGTCATCCAAAAGTCATGTCGCATGACCCGCCCATTTCCAATTCTGCCTTTTGACATTCACCACTACATCCCTGATTTTTGTCTTAGACCGAATTCGAGTTTTACTAATTTTGTCTTTTATTTTTATGTTCAGTAGTTTACGCTCGATCGATCGTTGGCATGATCTCAATTTGTTCATTTGATTTTTATTCAGGGGCAGAGTTTGAATGCCATACAGAAGAACTGGTAGGATACATGTGTCCATTACCTGTCTTTTCAGACACAGTGGTATATCCGACTTAAGAATGAAACTGAGCGACCAGTATTTCTTCCAAATATTTATAGGTTATTCTTTGTTGTATTTCTTCGTCGCTTCTATCGCTGAAAGATACTATTTGGCCGAGATATTTATAGCTCTTAACGGTTTTTATAGTTTTTTCGTTTACTTTAAGGTTAATCATTTGATTTGTATTCGTTATAGCCTATGTCTTTTCAACGTTAATTTGAAGATCAACTTTTTTACTTTCCGTATTTAAATGTTTTAGCATGGTTTCAAGTTGCTCTACAGTTTCAGCTTTAAGTAATATGTCGTCTGCAAATCGGAGGTTGTTTATTTTCATCCCGTCAATTGTTAGGCCAAAGCGCTCCCAATTTAATTGGCTGAAAATATACTGCAGTACTGCGTTAAACAGCTTGGCGGATAATAGATCGCCCGGTCTCACTCCTCTATCAATGTTGATGACACCACCGAGTTTTCCAGTTTTACGCGGAAAATACTGTTTTCGTAAATAGTTTTTTATGATTGTAATGTATTGATCCTCCAATCCACATTCGATTAATACTTTCCATATAAAACAATGTTCTATGCTGTCGAATGCTTTGTAGAAGTCAACGAAAACTAAATAAATAGTTTTTTTTTATATTTTGGACATTTCTCGAGTATTTGGTTAATCGCCTGCAAGTGGTCAATCGTCGCGTTCTAAAACCTGCCTGAGTTAAGGGCTGTTACATATCTAACTTATATTGTGTACGCTTTAAAACTATTTTTGCAAAAACCTTATTAATATTATTTCTTATGCTTATAGGTCTGCAGTTTGTTATGTTATTAATAGCACGTTTTTTATAAATAAGAGATATCACAGCACTAAATCATTTCTTGGGGATTATTACTCTTTCCAATATTAAATTAAAAATGTCTGTCAACACTGATATTAAAGTTTCACCACTATACTTTAAGAACTCATAATGTATTTGAACTGTACCAGCACTTTTTTCATTTTTTAAATTTCTAGCTACACTAACTTCGTCTTTCAAAATTTTGGGAATGTATTTTGATTTTGGATTGAGCAGGGGCATGACTTTATTTTGGATTACTTGAGGTATTCTGCTAGTATATAGTTCACAATAAAATTTTGTTGCAATTGACATGATGTCTTCTCTTTGACTTTTAACAACATTTTCATCATTTTGTAGACTGGGAATCCATGTTCTTGTTGCTTTAAGTTGGCGGGAAATGTTCGTGACTGCTATACTTTTATTCAATTTGTTTTTGATGACGGATGTATTATTACTTCGAATATCTTTTCGTATTTGTTTTTTGATAACTTTATTTAGTTTAGTAAGCTCTATTTTTTGAAAATTTTTGATCTAGTTTTTTTTATCTATCTTGATCAGTTCTGTTCTTTTCTGTATTAAAGTTAATGTACTATGCGAAACGATTTTTGCTTTAATATTATTATTACTTCTTTTGAAGCAGGAATAAGCTGATTCTAAAATAGTTTTTTCCAGGTTATCGTAGCTTAGCGGAAAGTTTTTGCTATTTATTTTAAAATCATTACTAAAACGAGAATGAATGACCTTTTCATATTTAGCAGTCGTTTCACCCGTTATAATTATGCAGTTATTATTGGCAGTGTTCTTTTTAATGAAGTTTCTTGATTTTAATTGAATAATACATCTGTGATCTGAGAAGAATTGAAAATCTGTAACAGTATCAATTTCGAGCACGTTTTTTAATGAATTAGTAAGTACGTAGTATATTTGATTGAAATATCTTCCGTTAGGCGAAACCCATGTCCACTTTCTACTTTCTCTTTTATTAAAGTAAGTGTTGCCTACTTTTAAATTGTTCTCTAGAGAAAATTGCAGTAACATTCGCCCTCTCTCGTTTCTCTGGCCCAAGCCATAAGGTCCAAGCAAATTTTCTTCTGCCATTTCCCTAGTACCAATCTTAGCGTTAAAGTCCCCGATAATATATGAGTCCGAACTATTATGATCGGTTAGGATTTTGCTTAATTTAGTATAGAAAATTTTTACTTCATCACTTGTGTGGCTTTCGGTAGGTGCGTGTACTTGCAGGATAAATATTTTATGATTTTTACCAAGCTGAAGTTTTAGAAGACAAATTCTCCCTGTAATTTCTTTGAGTTCTATTATATTTGGTTTCAGTTCGTTTTTTATGCAAAATCCGACTCCTAGATGTCCTTTAGTTTCACCGTAATAGTATAGCAGTAGTTCATTCTTTTCTAGTATCTTTTCGCCTTCGCGTTGAACTTCACAAAGACCTAGTACGTACCAGTTTATTTTCTTCTGGGCCAGTTCGAGTTCAAGAAGCTTATCTTCTGTTCTGAGTGTTCTGGTATTGAATGTGCAGATTTTTAAGGATGATGTTTTCTCTTTTTGTTTTGGCTCAAGTTTAATATTCTCTTGATTGTTAGGTGGATATGGTCTGTCTCCACCACGTTGACCAGACGGCTTGGTGGCACTTTCGTTGGTTTTTTTGACTGAATTATAGAATTTGTGTTTTTCATGTAGTTTCTTGTATTGTTTGTTATCGTATTAATTTGCGATTTCAATGTTTGTGTGTAACTCATATATTTTGGATTGTTGATTGTTTTGTGCGTTGGTTTTTTGTGGTTTTATTTGTCTCCAAGCATGTGATTGATGTATTGGTTTGTCGATTCAGTTCTACAGATGAGCTAGACGATGATCTTGGACGCATGTATTCAAGTATATTAGTACTAAGTTTCGCTGAATGGGGTTTCGAATTTGTTTAATGTGTGAAGTACGTTTGGTTGCCTACGGCGGATATTTTCTCGATAACCGGTGAAGTTTCCGTTGGTCGTTTTTTATGATTGACATTTTGTTGTGATTCATTATTTTTAATCGCACGTTTGTTACCAACGATAAAAATTTTGTCGTACTTAACACTGCATTTTTACCTTCTTTCCTAAGATTTTCTACTTCTTCTTGTAATTTCTTTCTAGTTGCAATTACTTCTGGTTGGTAATCATCCTTGATTGTAGGGTTATATTGGCTTCAGTACCTCTTGCTGATAATTAAGTTTAATTTCATTAATAACAAATATAAATTTTATAAGGCATTTATGATAACGGCATAGTTGTGTTTACAATAAATACGTTTTTTTCGCAGCAAGTTTATAGTTCAGATATATATTTCAATTTTAAACAAGTTAATTAAAAATAAATCTATAATTTTAAAACAATACATAATGGGTGAAGAAATTAAAAACATTTTCAGCGGATCAAAGTTCTGATTGCAGGAGAATAAAAACTCCGCTGGGCTTCCATATCATGTAACAATTAAAGCTGATTAAAAACAAAGTTGACTTTGTCTAGATAAAGTGAAAGTATATAATCAAACACAAATATTCAATAATAAAAACTACCCTAATCAACAAAACTCATTTTACTTAAAAAAAGTTCACTAATATTAACCAACTAAAACCAACTGAAATTAGGCAGGATAAAATTAAATTGAAAGTCGTATTTATGCAATTTTCTAGACTGAACTATTATGGCGACTCTTTTGTGCTTCAAAACCAAATTTGTTTTTGAAAGAGTTGAGTATGCAAAAATGTGAGGGATGAAATCTGTTGACTGTATATACCTGAAATCTTTGGAAATCAAAACACCTTGTCGTCAGATTGATAATTGTCACAGTTCATTTTCTGATTGAAAACAATTGAAAAATGTGTCAATTTTCGCAGCATCGTTTCCTGGTCGAACTAAAAATTCTTACAGGCACGTTTTCTTTGGCGCTTGAGTCTTAAGTAAACAGAAATGAGAATTCGGCTGAAATTACGTTCTTATCGAAATATACCACTTCCAGCTTGGAATGAAAATGCTTAAGCAACATCTCTTTAATAAAATGAATTTTCTATACTTATCGCTCGACATTTTGATGATTCCAATACTGGAAAGAAAAATTTCAAATGAGCTTTTCAGGTTCTAAACTCGATTTTTTGTAGAGATACAGCTGTTTTAAATTTCGTAAATTTTGTGTAAGAGCACTAGTAAAATGCGTGAGACAATTCGCAATCCTTTCATTAACAATATCAATGAAAACACTTTTCCACAAACATATATAATTCCTAAGCAGGTTGATTTTGATAATTTGTTACCATTTTATTACACAATATGGTCTTTTTCGTACCCTTTCACATTTAACAAAAACTCAATCTCTGGGAAAATTCGCTTAGCTAACGCAGGTTGTCTACTACATATATATGCGCAAAATACCAATTTTTGAATTTTGTCAAATTAAAAATTCTGTTGTAATGGAGGCCCTGTTTGTAACTATCAATATTGTAGAGGACTACAATTTTCCACACATTTGATCCAACAATCTTTTTATATGTTGAATTGTCACAGAAAAAAATTTTTCACAGATTTTGGCAAGGCACAAGAACTATCCCTGATTGGCAGTGATAATAACTATTATCGATTGCGTTACCTTAATCATAAAGTGCTTTTTAGATATTCGTTACTTATTACCTAAGGAGTAAGTTTTTATAAAATTTGCGAGCCAAAACTATTTCCTCCAATTCATCAACATAAAGATTTTGTACCTTTCGAACTGGTCCGAAAGTGTGAAATGGACATCCAAGGATAATTTTCGTCTAGTTATTTCTTAAATGTACATCACAAGAAATGTTTTTTTCCAAAAATTGGAAGGGGGGCGAGTGTTTTCAGAGAAAAATTTTTCTATTACTAAGCAGAGTTAAGCACAGTTAAAAACACAGCTAAGCACACTGAAAACTCGCAAGCAGCGACTATTTTTTTTACATTGCTTCGTTTGAACATTTTATTACACGAAGGTATGTTACCAAACAAAGTAAAAAAAACGTTGTGAAAGTAAAAAAGAGTAAAAAACGCTCTGAAAATTCTCAAACAGCGACGAATTCTTCATAGATTGTTTTGAAAAGCTCTCATACTTCTAGAAAATTTTCTTAAATTTAATTTTTTCAAAATTTTCTAATTAAACCTCTACCTAAACAACGTAAAAAAGCGAACACACTCTTGGATGTTTTTCAATATTCGAGAAAATTTTCCAAAATAAAAAGTTATTTTGCAACAGAAAACTATGAAGAATTTTCCAAATATTTACTTTAGAACACAAAATACCTACCAAAAAACAGAGTTAAAACCATTAAGAAAATTTGCGAATACCAACCAATTCTACATAGATTGGTTGGAAAGGCTTTCATAATTCTTGATTATTTCTAAAATGAAAAAGTTACTTTGCAGAAAAAAATTATAATTCCAAAAAGTCATTCTAGAAAGTATATACTTACCAATTTTAAAACAGTCGAAAAATTAAGAATCAAAAACGTTTGAAAAATTCGCAAACACTGACAAATTCTGCATAAATTTTTTTGAAAGGCTTTCATAATCCTAGAAAATTTTTAGAAACTAATTTTCGTCCATTTTCCTAAGTATACCCTCTAACTAAAAAACGTAAAAAAGCACACCAAAAATTTGTGCTTACTCTCGGAAGTCTTTCAGTATTCGAGAAAATTTTCCAAAATTAAAAAGTTAATTTGCAAAAGCAAACTATGAAGGATTTTCCAAATATATATTTTGTAACATAAAATACCTATCAAAAACAGAGTTAAAACCACTAAGAAAATTCGCAAACACTGACCAATTTTCAAAGATTGTTTTGGAAGACTTCCTAATTCTAAAAAATTTTCAAAAATGAAAATTTTACTTTGCAGAAAAATTGTGTTCATTTTCTTCAAATAATAATTTTATATGGCATATACGTATTTTTAAAACAGAATAAAAACGCTGAAAAAATTCCCAAACACCGACTAATCCTGCAGAGATTGGTTCGAAAGGTTTTCATTATTTCAGAAAATTTTCTTAAATAAAAATTTTATTTTGCAGTAAAAAATTATTGTCCATTTTCAGAAATACACCCTCTTACTAAACAACGTAAAAAACAACACAGAGTATTCGCGAATACCTAACATTTTTCCGCACACATTTTGAGAAGTCAGTCAATATTCGAGAAAATTTTCCAAAATAGAAAAACCTACTTTGCAGAAGAAAACTGTGCAGGACTGTCCAAATACGTATCCGCTATTTTTACGTTGTTAACTTCAGATTCATTTGTAACAAATCTATTTTTAAATAACCGAAGCGACTGTTCTTTCGACATCTAATTTTGTAATACTATTTATTAATTTTTTATTTCGTAATTCAATTAGTTGTCCGAATTTGTTAAAAAAATCAGCTCCCATTATAGCTCTTGGAGTTTGAGCTAAATGACCATTAAAAATCACGCGAATCAAATTTAAGTATTTTTGTACCAAAAGTATTTATTGTGCTTTCGTTCGCTGCCAATAGCTTGAACTGAGTTGGTTTTATATTACCAGTCCCTGGTATAACATAAATCCGCTCCGCTGCCCACCAAGAAATGTTTTTCGGTATCAAAATTTTTCACAAATAAACGATGGGTATTTGGGCTAACGTTTGTAGCTGTTCAGTGAACCATGGTCTCTACTGCTTCTTTGCGTTTCCTTATTGTTTCTTTCTTCTTATTTACACGGTTGTTTGCCTTTTTTGGAAAGCAATTGGAGCCAAAACGATAATTATAATAATAAATTAACTATACCCTGGCTTCGACTTCTCGAACGAGATCTCGATTGTGATTTTGAACGCGAACGATTATTTTTAATTAATTTTTCCAATTCTGATATTTTTAAATATAAATCATTTAACGACAACTGTTGAGATGCAACTGACCCGCCAAGTATCGGTTTGGTAATTTGTTCACATGAACGTGTTAGTCCCATTTCTAAAATTTTGATTTTTCCGAGATTTCTGAACTAGCTAATTTAAACATTTTCTTTAATAACTGGTTTCAAATTGGGTTCAAATCCACTAATTCCAGGTCACTAACTAATTTTTTAATTTGTCTGTATTCACTTTCTTTGAAATATTTTAACAAACATTCCTTCGCTTTGGTATATTTCTTATCTTTTTTATTTTTTAATTTCTCTAGCCAAAAAGCTTGAAGCTTGACACTTACAGCTTCCAATTTGTTTGTATGTCTCTGATTATCCGTATTTTGATTTGACGGACCTTTAACTTCATCACCCGCCATATTAACTTTCGAAATAATGAAAGATAAGAAAATCCGAAATAATTAGTCCGCACAATATTAAATTTATATAAATTTGTATCACTTAGTATTTATATCGTAACGTTTCTTTTATAACTCAACAGTTTAAACAAATAAAAAAAAATGTTAGTAGTATTCAGTTTGTATTTTGTAAAACCCACCACGTGTTGTTTATAAAATTGTTTATATTCACAGTTACAGATTGTAGTCGTGTATCTGTTATGGAATTATTAGTTGAAAATTTATATCTACTCTGGAGGAAGCTCCGGTACACACATCATCGATATACATGTCAGTTTCTAGAACTTTAGCAGCAGTCGGATATTTAAATCCTTCGTCTTGAATTAATTGTTTCATCACACGGAGGGCATGGTAAGGCGAGCTAGTAATGCCAAAACAAACACGGGTTATTTCATACTGTTGTACAGGTTGAGAGGGATCGAAACGCCACAATATCTGCTGAAATTTACTATCCCTTGCATCCAATTTGATGGCTCTATACATTTGTTTTACATCTCCTGTGATAGCAACTCGGTGCAAGCGGAAATTCAAAACAATATCGTTAATACTGTTTTGAAGCTTAGGACCGGCTAATAAAGTCTCATTTAAAGAAGGGAAGGTGGCATTGGTTTTCTCAGCAGGGTTAAATACAACTCTAACTTTAGTTGTGGAGCTATCTTTCGTAACTCCATGATGGGTTAAAACATAAGACGAGTTCTTCTCGGCAAGTACCATGTGACCAGAACTGAGGTAATCTTGAAGATTTGCATGGTACAAATCTTTAAACGAAGGCTGTTTTTCTAAACGTTTTTCTAATTTAGTTAGACGATTTAGTGCAGAGACACGGTTATCACCTAGCTCCGGAGCTTCACCATTACGAAATGGCAATCGTACAATATAAGCTCCATCGGAATCACGGCGATGAGTTTTGACAAAGTGTTCCTCACACTTAACATCTTCTGGGTTCAACGGAGTTTTGACAGGCAATTCTTCAACTTCCCAAAACTTCTGTAACTGGTACGAAAGGTCTGGGTCAGAGTGCATTATCCAATATGATTGATACTCATTCGATGACATCGATGGACATTCACCCATAACAAGTGTTCCGAACATGGATGGAACCAGAGAGGGGTGACCTGGAACTACAGGTTCCGAAGTCAGAAGGTTGGCGTAATGTTGTGCTCCGATGAGCATCTCAACCGAAGCAGGGCTATAGAACTGAGGATCGGCAAGTTGTAGCTGAGAAAGTTTATTGACAATATTTTGTACAACTGGGACGGCAGGAATTTTAGTTGCTATGGTTGGTAACACAGCCGCTTCAACGGTGATAGAGAACGGACTATGTTTTGAGTTGACAGTACAAACAACAGTACCTTTGGCTGGTTGGGGTTTCCCGGATCCTATACCCGAGATGCGAATGTTAGACGCTGTCATTGGTAAAGTAAGGCGATCCTTTAGTGATTGGGAAATAATATTGATCATACTTCCTGGATCGATTAAAACTCGGACATCATGATGATGACCAAATACATCAGGAATACTAACTATAGCAGTTCCCAATAGGATTTGCTTATGCTGATGTACAGACGGCGAAGGCATAATATTACCTGACAGTGCAACGGTAGGCTCACTGGCAGATGATATAGGAGGAATATTGGCTTTACTATCATTATGAAGCATGGTATGATGGGCTTTGGAACCACAATGTCTGCATGAAAATTTAGAAGAACATGTCGATCGAGCGTGTGGTCCAAAACAGGAAGAGCATAAAAGCTTTTTACGTAAAACTTCATAGCGTTGCGAAATAGTCATATTACCAAACTGATTGCATTCTACGACTCGGTGAGATTTAGCACAACATGGACAGGTGTGACTCAAATCTGCAGGCTTGGAAGAGGTTGATTGCACACTAGGCTTCAGCGGAGGAGAAGCATGAGCAACCATGGCTCTTTTAACTGGAACTTTCATAGAACCCATCGGCTTAGGGTAATTTGTCTTTGCTGGCGAAGAGTTAATTACCTCACATGTAGCAATACGCCCTTCCACAAATTTACGGATATCGGCATAAGTTGGTACAGTAGGATCGTTAGCTCTTGTATCCTCAAAAGCTTGACGTGTTTGAGGATCAAGCAGCCTAAGAGCCATGAACGAAATAAGAAAATCCGAAACACTAGTTAAAGCAAGGTTGTTTAAAGCTTCCACTTGAACATGAAAATCTTCTAAAAATCCTTTAAGTTGACTTTCTTGCGTAAAAGGTTTCACAGAAAATAGCTTCTGACACACATTAGATGCAATAACTCTTTTGTTTGTGAATCTAGTGACTAAAGTTTTGTAGGCAGTTTCATAGGAATTTTCCGCAAATGGTAGACCTTGTATGGCAGTCAGAGCAGTGCCGGAGACGGAAGAACGTAGATAGCTATACTTTTCAATTGTTGAGATATGGCGTTGATTATGAATCAATGTCTCAAATAATAATTTAAATGAATCAAACTTTTCATAAGTCCCATCAAATGTCGGCAGAGTGATATGAGGCAATTTTGGTTTGATTGTTGGGGCGGAAGGAGTTGAAACGGTTTGTGGTTCAGACCAAGAAGCTTCCGCAGCTCTAACAGCATAGAACAAATTGTCAAATGCCTGTGAGGATGCTAAAACGTCTGATATTCGATGTTCTACAGCTGCTAAGGCGTTTGTTTCTAATATTTTATTCTGAACGGCATCGAATTCGGAATACGCTTTGTCCAACGTTTTACATCTTGCTTTAAATTGCCTGCATATGTTTAAATCATTCAAACGTGGAATTAAATCGAACGCTTGTTGTATACTTTGAAAATATCGTTCCCGCCTGGCAATTAAAACCTGGAGATCGGAAGCCGCTTTTTCCTGACTAGTAGGCATTTTGATGATAAAAAGGGAAAAAAAAACAAAACAATTTGGAAAACAAAGTTTAAACAAGAATAATTTAATCAAACCACCTATTTATCAAAAATCGATCAATTAAACAAGCAAATCCATCAAATAAATAAATCACAAATATAAATTAATAAATTACTCATTCAATCGATCAATTGTTAACAAGTTTGGAAAACAAAGGGTTTATCCAAAAGTGATTTAATAAAACTACCACTTATTCAAATGAAAATTAATCAATCAATCAGGCAAATTTATAAAATATCAAAATCAATTAATTAATTAATAAGGCAAATTTATGAAATATCGAAAATCAATTAATTGATTAATCAGGCAAATTCACAAAATATCAAAAAATCAATCAATTAATTAATAAGGCAAATTTATAAAATATCAAAAATCAATCAATTGATTAATCAGGCAAATTCACAAAATATCAAAAATCAATCAATCAATTAATCAGGCAAATCCGTAAAATATCAAAAATCAATTAATTAATTAATGCATCAATTTGTTAAAAAAAATAAATGAAATTCATTTCGACATGATTGTGCAATAAAATGATATCAAAACAACACAGCAATTGTATAACATATTTTGAGTCAACAAATTCAATAAGTTCTATAATGTTTGTATTTTGTTCTTGTTTCAAATAAATTTCAAAATTAAATTTCAAAATAAAATATTCAATTTTAATTTCAAATTAAATAATGGTAATTAATGGCAACCAAACAATTAAGTAAATGTTCACTCCGGCATGGCAATAATGTATCCCAGGGAATAACAATAAAATGGGAACGGGATTCGGCTCAGACAGGACCAAATAATGTTGGGTACGAAAATCAAATTAGGAAAATTAGCTGGTGCTTACCTTATTATTATTCCTTGGAAAACATAACTTTATTTAAATTATTATATTGGCGCGATATCGTCCATAAAACACATAAAAACTTTATATAACACGTATATTGTTTAAACTGGCTTTAACTCAATGATCAAAACATATATTGATTAAACTGGCTTTTAACACACCACAACGATCAATAATGTATATTGATTAAAGGTGTGTCTAGATCACGCACATAATTTGCGCATTGTGCGTTTGTGTAGGCACCAGTGTAAAGGGAATGGTTAAGGGATCCGTACCATAAGGAAGGTCCATACATACTCATTACAGGAACTTCACAGTCACTTATTCTGTAAAAACTTCAGTTTTAAAAAAATTAAGATTCACCGAAATATAACAAATTCGATGTTCAATTTAAAGTTCGGAGTCACAAATGCAATTAGAGTACATAATACCCCGTTTACTTATTGTTCTCAAAAGTGCGCCATTTCCGTGGTTACCACAATTAATGATTTTTAAACGAATACACAATTTTCTTTTTCAATTTTATTGATATTCATGAAATACAGTAATTATTCATTCTGTTTTAAAAAAAAAGAAATATAAATTTATATAGAGAATATATTTTATTAACTATAACACATTCAGTTTTATTTCTCGCAACGTATGTGAGTTTTTGAGACTATCCTAATTCACACTGTTTCAACAATTCATTTGCGTTGAATTTATTTTTAGTAATTGCCTTTATCACACTTTAGTTTTCAGTTTTGGTACTAAAGTTATTGTTCAAAGATTTGGAAAATGTCATATTAAAAATTATTCCTCACAAAAAAATAAACAATTTCTGAAAATATTATCTAAAATTTCGAAAAACAGAAATTTTTGAAATTTTCCAAAATTTTTTATCGCTTTTCAAGAATATTTCACAAAAGAATATTAGTTGTAGAGTTGTAGATGTAGATATCTGCAAATTTTCAATTCTCTACCTGGTATATAGAAGAACGAAACAAACAAAAATGTGCACAATTAAATCAGCTAGACACAATTAAATCAGAAAGAAGTAATATTTGGTTTTGTATATGTTATAAACTGTACACAAAGCTTAGTACGGAAATTCAAAACGGTGGCCAGGAAATTCCAGTTTTGGCTACTAAATTAGAACCAATATGGATAGAAAATCATATTATTTGGGGTGTTATCGAAGTCGCTGAATCCTAACCTGAACGAATAAATTGGAAAATCCGCCATGATGGCCGGAAAATTCAGTTTTAGACTTAAATATCCATTTTTATAAATAATACAAACAAAAATTACTTATTGAATATATCACGAAAATAATGCCTTAGGAGTTTCCGTGAGCGTGGGTTCAAATCTATACTTAAAATATTTTGAACAATCGAAAACATTTAATTTAAGAAACATGAATAAAATTCATAATTAACTCAACTAATAATATAATTATTTGTACAAAATTTTGTATTATAAAGAAAAAAATTAAATTTAAAACAGTTAAAATAGATTTTTTTAAGGATAAAAAAAAATAAGCTTTCTTTTATATTTGTGTTATTGGTCAAAATAGAAATATTTGTTGGAGAAAATTGATTTTTCTGGGCACGCTTTGGGATTTTCTTAATTTTCGAGTCTAGATTTGGTCACCAACGTCAATAACCCCCCTGACAATCCTATTTTCTTAATATATTTTTGATCGCGTTCTATATTATCAGGAATTGAAAGGGGGCGTTTTATATTATCAGGAATTGTATTTGAATCTAGCGCCCACAGAAACCTCCTTCGTAGCTTTATTTTTGTGATAAATTGACTTCGAAAATTTTTTTGCATTATCGCCAAAAAATGGATATTTTTATCTAAAGCTGAACTTTTGGGCCAATATTGTCGGTTTTCAAACTTTTGTAACTTCAGATTATTTCTTGACATATTTGTTTTAAGAGAGTAGCTAAAAATTGAATTTTCCGGAATTCATTTTTAATTTTCACATTTTTTATGGTCATATTCGGATGCAGCGACCTCGAAAACCGCCAGGAAAATATCATTTTCTTTTTATATTTATTTTACCTGATTTTTATATTATCGGGGGTCGAAATAAGGATTTCGGCTCAAAACTGAATTTTTCAGCCGTTATTTAGTTTTTTCATATTTGTAATGATAAGTTTCAAATTCAATGGCCTCAAAAGCCCCCAGATAGGTATTTTCATCCTTTTTTATCATTTTTAATACCTTTCTCTTTTTATAATATGGGAACACTAGGGAAAAAGTCCAATTCCCGAAAAAGAGGAGGGTAAAGCTCACAAACTAATGTACGGAGCTTTCTCTAAATGCAATTAGGAACAAATGAGATTTAAAAATCAAAATCCGTTCTTGATCAAAAACGTAGGTAGTTGACCCTGATTTTACATTTATTTACTATAAGAAAAAGGTTTACTTGCAATTTTGGAACTGATACCACTTACGACAGAAATTATCTCGATAATCTGTAAAGTAGGTTAATTGAATAAAGAGAGTTTTAGAAATGAAACCTTATACAATACACCGTTACGTTCTATGTTTTGGAACGCATTATTTGAATTTTTTAAAAACATATAATAATAAATTTTATTTTCTACAACTTTTTCGTAATAAAAATTACGATTTTACTAATATACCCCTTATCTTACTAACGGTACTTTGAAAATAAAAACTGCAACGGAACTAATTTCCTTTAAGGGGGTAGTTTTTGTAAACAATGAATACTGATCTTTTAATTATAGCTAAAAAAAATAGAGCTAGTCGCTTACCTGTTTTAGTACAACTAATTAAGGTACCAGGATATTCTGCATGTATGTCACGAAAGTGTCTAAATTGTACAACTTAATATATATGTGAATAATCTCGGAGTTTGATAAAATTTTATTGATGTAAGAAATAAATTAAGTGGCTGTGAATTAGAAATTCTACAAAAAAAATTTTTTTTAATTTAAAAAATTTACGTCTAAAAATAATAAAAAGTAAGTCAAGATATTTGTTATTTGGTTAGTTGATTCACTAGTAACTTGCCGTGGCGAAATGAATAGAGTGTTCAACTTCGGTTCTTAAATATTCATCAAGCAACGGTTCAAATAACTTTTTAATTTTAATTTGATAAAAAAACAATGGATATAATAACTGACGATAACAAAAATCTCTTCGGCGAATTTGTCAATGCTTTAATGATAGATCAAGTTTAAACGAAAGTAAAATAATGAATGAAGTGAAAGAAATAAAGCAAATAAATCAACACAACAAATTCTCATAATTTGAAAGAGCTGTTAATTCGCAAAAGTTACATTGCAACTGAAAAAAAACGCAAATAATTTGATTATTCACGAAATGACTGAAGTTGAATATAAAATAAACCGTTGTCCAACTTATAAATTCAAAGCTGGACCCAGGCATCACAAAAAGCGACCTTCAAAATTCATATAGGCTGGGAAAATATATAACAGAATCAAAGCCCAGTCCTATTCGCATCAAATTCTTAACAACAAGGTCAAAAGCCAAATGATTAAAGAACACACTAAATTGAAAGGACCAAAAATTTATATAAACGAAGATTTACGAAATATATTAAGAGCAAGGAAAGTTAGAAAAAGGAGAAGATGGTAGGAAAATTACACTAAAAAAATAATTCCCAAAAATCTAAACGCCCCGTTTACAATCATCAGAGGAAGATGATAAAATGGATAAGCTTGTTCAAGTTTTCAAAAAGTTGAACAAGCTAATCCACTTTATCAAAAGTAAAAAAACTTTATAAAAGTTGAATAATATATCATAGCTGCTGTAGAAAGAAACTTCAAGTATTAAGTATAGTCTTTTGGAATATAGAAGGTATAAA
The DNA here is from genome assembly GCF_905475395.1 of Chrysoperla carnea. NCBI lineage: Eukaryota > Metazoa > Arthropoda > Insecta > Neuroptera > Chrysopidae > Chrysoperla > Chrysoperla carnea. The sequence goes on along the minus strand of NC_058342.1, from coordinate 6,131,299 downwards.
ACAAAGTTAAATGAAGAAAAAATTAATGAATATTTCAATAAATTTAGTGTTGTTGGATTAATGGAAACGTGGTCCAGGGAAGAAGAAAGTTTTAAGTTAAATGGGTTTGAAAGTATTGCTGAAAGTGAGGACGGAAGATCGAGAATGAGCAAAAGTGACAAAAGGATCTTTAAAGTTTTGGCAGTTTGTGAAAGAAAATGGTGTCATAATTTTGAATGGAAAAGTTGAAGCTGACAATGAAGGAGACTGAAAATAAGTGTCAAAGAATGCTCATAGTGTGGTTGATTCCGAGTGGGTTACGAAAGTTTGTTAGACGGTAATAGTAATATGACAATTGGAGAAATATTTGAATCGCCGCATTTTTCTATAGAAGATTCAATAACAATATCCAAAAGTAAATATTTAAGTATAAATAGTGATGATGATTGTGCCCTAGATAGATAGAGGTTGTCCTCACAATCAGAATCCAGCTTATTTACTCAATGAATAGCTCAGAATCGAATATTTATTTCATTGGTATCGAACATATGATTAACACAAATAAAATAAATGTAGCTGCCATGTTATTACAAAAACGGATTAGTTTTATATGTAGTGAACTTGAAGTCAAACATGGAAATAATACCAATGTGTCGAAAACACTCCTCAATTAATGGTATGATGCAGATTGCAGAGAAAAAAGAAGAGGAGTGAAAAGAAACTTAAAAACAATGAGAAGATATATGCACGATTAATGATTTAATAAGGAATGTTATTTAAAGAGTAAAAGTGATTATAATTTACTTTGTGAGAGAAAAAAGCATGAGTATGAAAGAAAATTTATAGCATCTATTAATGATGCTCTTAGTAAAAACAATATAAAGACATTGTGGAATTAATAAGTCTGTCATATTACATTGGAGTTCTGCAAATAATGATTGCTTTGAGATGGATATTCACGATGAAGAGTGGGTGATAAATTCATTAAAATACGGAAAGGCTGTATAAATAAATGGCATTCTTTACAAATGGATTTGGGTGGCACATAACTACTGCCATAAATTAAGCAACCTTTTACTAAAACTATTTGTGACTTTCATGCAGAAAAAAAAATTTCCTAAAGTTTGGACAGAGGACTGAGACTGATCGTTAATATTTACAAAGGCAAAAGTAACATAAACTGTCCTGATAACTATCGAGGACTTACCCTTTCAAAAAATAATATAATTAATGAAAATCAAGCAGAATTTGCATCGGGATATGAGGTCATGGGTAGTATATAAGTTTTGAAAACGATCACCGGCATTAACCTATTAATCTAAAGATCTAAAATTTATCTTTGTTTTAAATATTTTGAGAAGGCATTTGATAAAATTTATCGAAATATGCTGTGGAAGAAACTGTTAAATATATGCCTTGCCAGGAATAATGCAGCTATACTACAATCAATATACGCCAACTCAAACTGTAGCGGTATGATGAATTATTTTAGGACATCATGTACTTCCAATACATATCGTGGCTTAAAACAAGGCTGCCACTAGTCTGCACTCCTTTTTTTGATGTACATAAACGATCTATACATAAACGATCTACACAATCTTTCTACGGAAGTAAGATTAAATCCAATGTATAATAAATGTTATCGGGTGATATATGTATTTTATATTTAATATTTTATTTTATTTTTATGTATTTTCTCTTTTCTATGAGTACTTAAAATTTATATAAGAGAATTTTTAAATTTATGTAGCATACACCAGGCCTAGGATCAGGCATATAAATGCCTACGTAGGATTACTTCGTAATTTAACTGGTTACAATAAATAAATCTAACGAGCAAAGTTCTGGAAAATAAAATTTATTATAATGAATGTCGTATATTCAAACAAAAATAAGTTTAGTCCCAAAATTTCTATTATAGTACCTTAATTATATCGCGTACCATTCCATTTTTATCACATAATAATCGATTAGTTTACATTTGACAATAACAAAAAAAAAATAAAATAAAATAAAATAAATAAATAAATAAGATAATAATAATAATATTAATTTTAAACTTCTACATTGTATCTTAAACAAGAAAATATCATTCTTATTAAAATAATTTAATATGTAAGTATACAGGACAATATTTTAAATAGAATAAGAGAAATAAAAAAGATAAAAAGGCAAACAAAAACGAGAGTATAATTCTAATATCACTGGTAAATTTTATAAATTGAATTCCCACAGACTTAAGAATGTCTTAAGTATCCAGCAGTACCCTCACAATCCTCAATCAAATGTTCCACACTTTCGAAACCTCCACACAAACACCTATTCGTTCATCGCTCACTTTTCTTGCATTTCATCTAAAACCATACAGGCGACAAGTGGTGCTTGAGTACCTACCATCTCTGTCCACATTGTTAAAATTCCTCCCGATAGTGAGCCACTTTGCATTGCATTTTAGAAATAAATTGCAAATTTTCTTTTCGACACAGTTTTTGTAAGCATTTGCCAATTTGCTATATAGTCTGAGACTACTCGCATTTATATCTATTAAAAATGAATAGATTTCTCAACTATTGTTTTTTGAATAAAATTTTTATTTTCATTTTCACACGACTCGATATTTACTTCTTTCATTTTAGAAATTAATAGGAAATTTTCTTTTCGATACAGTTTTTGTAAGCATTTGGCACTCTTCATTAATTAACATATCCTCAATTGATGTAACACTCGACAACTCAATATTGACCACCGAATTAGGATTCCACTTCGGAACATAATATTTTTTTATAGAAATTATATTCGAATGTATTCACAATTCTTAATTGATCTTTGCTTCAGTTCAAAGCTCAGATTTCGCTGCCGTGAATAATAATAGGTACAACGATTTTAAACATGTTTAAGGTATTAAAACATGCCTAAAATCATCTTGAAAGGAACATCGTTGTATTAAAATTATAAGATTAAAACACAAGTTACATATTTTTCTAGAAAACTAAGTCAATCATAAAAAAGAAAGAAAGTGATCTACTTAAAATGCATAGCTATAAATGAATGAGTAAAGTATTGTCAAAAATGGTTCAAAGATAAACATTTTAAAGTATTTTCAGATCACACACCACTGGAAAATATTTAATATAAAAGCGACAACATGAGACTTACTTGAGCTCATCTATTATTTATCAAACTTTGATTTCAAAATAATATACCGTCCAGGTAAAGAAAACTTGGCAGGCTGCTTTAGCAGAAATCCTGTATAAGAATCACAAGAAGATGAAGCTGATAAATTAAAATTGTAAATTTAATAAATTAAGAAGATATTTTAGAAGATAAAAAAAATAACGATAAAAAGCCTAGTAAGGACAAATAAATTTTAGAAGCTAACTTGTATTATAAAAAGATCGAGAAAAAAGGGTATTATCTGAAAAATTTTGTAAAAAGCTGATAAACAACACGCACAAGAAATTTTTCCACAAAGGTTTATAAAAAATACAAAATAAAATACTGCCATATTATATAACAGAAAATATATAAGAAAGCATGAGGAAAACCTATCCATATTGTGAAGTATGCATCAAAAATAAATCAAGGGGCAAGACAAAATCGGTTTAGTGTCAAATTTCAGTCCCACAAAAAACCGTTTGAAATAGTTTGCATAGATACAATAGTTGGATTCGCTGTTTCATCTTCGCCAAAAAAATATTTACATCTCCTAATGGATCCCTTATAAGATTTGCTTATATACTAACATCAAAAACACAGATTTCATTAAAATGGCAAAAATTACTGAAAGACCATGGTGTTCACATATTTTTAACCGATCATTATCCAATTATAAATTCTAAAGATTTCAAAGATTTATTGGAAGAAAATAACATCACAATGATCTTCACAGGAGGTAATGCACTATTTTCTAATGGTTTAAGCTAAAAACTCAACCAGACTTTAAAAAAGACTTGAAGGTGTAAAGTTGAAAACATGAGTATTACAAATTTACCCATATTAAACAGAGAGTTTGCGGTGGATTAATGGAAGACGTGGTACCAAATTTGAAATATATATGGTGGCGTCGGATTAAGTTAAAAGTACCGATGAACGCAAAATTGCATTATTATAACATCACCATCGGGAAAAGGGTATTGATGTGTTCAATTCACTGAATTAAGTGATGAATACCAGAAACTATATAAAAAAGGTAGTAGAAAAATTCAAGGAGCACTATCCACCCAAGGTAAATTTAACTATTGAAAGGCATAGATTTCTTAAGAGGGTGCAAAACGATAGTGAAACGTTGGAAAAATTTCTAATAGACTTAACAAATAAAAGTAAGAAGTACGAATTTGGAGATTTTAAAAATTTATTAATTAAAGACATTTTAATGTGCGGTGTACGAGATGAGTCACTGAAGAAAAAATTTCTTCGTGATCCGGATCTGACATTGGATAATGCCGTTGATGTAAGTAAAGTAGCAAATCTCTCAAAAAAGCATAGAAATGAAATGAAACCGAAGAGCGATGATAATGCAAATACAGAGCTAGTTGTAAATAAAGTTAATCAGAAAGCAATTCAACAACAAACCATGAAAACATCACGTGACAAAAAAATCACAGATCAGGTGGGAAATATGAAACAAATCATCGTTGTCCTGCGATCAACAAAAAATGTTTCAAAAGTGGAAAAATGAGACATTTTTCAGGTAGTGAACATTGTAAAAGAAATATTGCAAGTTGTGAAACAAATAAAGAAATTGTCAAGGAGAGCGGTGAAAGAAAATTGATGTTATAAAATCAAATTAGTCAGCGAATTGTTCTTTTTTTTTGAGAAGTTTCCAAATTTTTTTGACGGTCAAATAGGCAAATTTCCTGATACATTTCATATTACTCTAACCAAGGATGCTGAAACAAGAGTCGATCCTCTTAAAAGGGTTCCTATGACTGTGCAACCAGCATTGAGAAATGAGTTAAGTAGGCTAGAAAAACATTATTGTAAAAGTTAAGGAGACCGCAGAATGGGTTAATTCTATAGTAATGGTGAATAAAAAGAATGGCGAATTAAGATTACGTTTGGACCCCAGACATTTGAATAAATTTATTGTAGTGTCTAAGTATAAAATTCCAAATTTGGAGGAAATTTCATCCAGATTGGCGTTTGCAAAATATTTTTCAGTTTTTGATTGTAGTTCTGAATTTTGGATGGTAGATCTAGATTAAGCTAGATCGAGACTCTTCACTTTCATGAGTCATGCAAGTACCTACGAAAAAATGTCAAATTGCAGTTCAGAGGTTAGTCTTCCTTGGTCATGTTTTTTCTCCCGCTGGGATTGAACCATCTACTGAAAGAATCCAAATAATTACAAACATGCTTTATCTAAATTAGAGTTACAACGATTTTTGAGTATGACTAATTACCTTTTGAAATTTATTGCAAATTATTTTTATCCCATCCCATAACCACTATGAAATGATTCATAGTGATTATGGAATGAAAATGGCAAAAATTATTAATTTGAAGAGTGAAATATAAAATTATCCAGTCTTAAATTTGTTGATGTTAATCAAAGCAGAATTTTGTCAGTAGATGCAAGTTTTGTTGGAGTTGAGGCGGTGCTTATGTAAAAAAAAGAATATACTTTCAAATGTCAAGAGCCTTAACACCAACGGAACAAAATTAGGCACATATAGAGAAGGAAATATTTGCAACTCTATACGGTTGTGCAAAATTTCATAATTTTATTTATGGTAAAACCATAAAAGTTGAAACTCATCACATGCCATTACTCAGCATGTTTAAAAACTCCTTACAGAATATTTCTGTACAGTTAACAAATTGAAGAAAGCGTTTAATACAACAAAATATTCCAAATATTCCGTGGTTTAAGTTAGGTGGTGACATATTTTAATTTTATAATAAGCAGTATTTGCGAATAGTAGATTATTGTTCTTAGTACTTCGATGTGGGCACGTTAAATGATTTCACTGCCAAAAGTGTCATTCAAGGAATAACGCACACTCTTATTACAGACAATAGTCCCCGATTTAGTAGTCAGAAATTTAAAAAATTTTCCGAATTTAAGAATTTCAACACATTACGACCTCACCTCACTGCTCTCAGTCAAACGGAATGATTGTAAGATATGTGCAAGTGATGGGAGATTTAAAAAATTTAAAGAAACTGTTGATGATATATAGTTAAGGTCATTGAATTATAGAATTTTTCCGAAAGAAAATAGATCATCAACAGGTTAGTGGTTTTCATGAAATCTAAATTGCAAATATTTAGTGGGAAAAAATATTTTAAAACAAAATTACTTTTAATCCCGAATATAAAAAAAAAAAAAAAACTTGAGGTAAAATTGAATTATTATAAAAACGCAAGAAATTTAACTGTTTTGAATCCAGGTGAAAATATTTATTTTCAAAAGAAACGAAAGTCTACTGGATCACCTAGGCAAATTTTAAAGAAAACTTGACTTTCGAGATTATATATCATAAGGAACATAGAGGGTAAAATGTAATTTTTAATTAATACTAATTCTGAATCTCGCAGTTTGGACAATTAGGTTTCAAATGATAATTCAAGGTTGAACAGTGCATCCTCAGGTGACAATACAGCCAATTTTGATGAAGTCTCATATGATGTGACCCCAGACACTAATGAGTTCTTAAAGAACCTGGAAAGTTATCGAACAAGAGCCGGCCGACAGGGGAAACTGAAACGATTATCATTTGATTAAATAATTTGATGTTTAAATAATTATGCATTTAACGTTTTTGCAGTAATTAACATCATGATTTTCAATATAAGAATTAATTGTTTATTTTCAACATATAATTTGTCAAAATACGTATATTTCTTCGGGGAAGGGAAGATGATGTACAATCAGTGCTGCCATTTAATAGAATGCAAGACAGAAACAACAATTGTACGCCAGTAGTCTAGCATCAAAACATGTAAAAACCAATTATGCCTAACTCATGTATCATTGATATAATAATAATTAAATTAAATAAACAATAAATTACATTATCACATGTTTAATTTAAATTTATAAAATAAAAATTTTAATACAAACGGTGACAAAATTTAGTAAGAAATATTTGTTACACGGTAAAGATGCATAAGCATTACCTTAAGGATTGAAATAAATTAAAATAGTAAGCATGTAGAGAATAATAGGACAATTGTCTTTGAAAATAGTGTAAAGTATCATGAATATAATAGGAAACTGTGTGACAAAAACATAAGGAAATATGATTTTAATGTCGGAGACTAAGTGTATATTGAGAGCGGTAGCCGACTGAGTAGGAAAAAATTGGATACACCAAGAAATGGACGGCACAAAATTTTAGAGAAAATATCAAACTCAATGTATGAAGTTGACACAGGAAACAAAAAATCAGAATGATTCCATAGATCAAAACTCATTCCTCTACTACTCAGCTAAGGAAACCACGGTGAGCACTTAAATATTATTTTGCAATTTATTGTAGTTTATGTTGATTTTGAGGGGAGATGTAAGGAAAATATGTAAGTCAAATTGAATTGCGCACACAGATCATGAGTTTCTATGGAAAGTTAGTTTTATAATTTATCATTAGACATACCAAGCAGATCTTCTGGTCAAAAAATATTAATATTATTATATTTTAAATTCATATATTTAAGAAAAGATTTCAAGAGAAAAGTTAAAGCTGGCAATGTAGCCTTGCCAATTAAGTAACTACAATTTTTTCAATGTGGGTCAAATTCCGTGCCGAAAAGTATACATGTAGCATGCGAGTACTTGTAGAAAGTAGGATATATATTTGTTGTATTTGTATCACTCACTCACCTGAATTTTTTATTCCTCTTAACCATGATTTGGTTCTCTGCGGTGCTGTCACGGAATATATCCGCACAGCAACAATAATAATAGATATACATGCATAATACATATTATTTCATACTTCTATTGATTTTATGTGAATTGTTTTTATGTATATTTCTTTGTATATTTTTTTCCTTTTTTGTTTTTATTTCCATTTTTGCAAAAAAATTGTATAATTCAAGCTACTGTAATCGAAAATGAAAAAGCAAATTTTGAATGCCACCAGTAATATCCATGTCTTAATGAGGGTTTATTAATAATAAATATCTACCTGGTGCATCGTACGCCATACTTGATTTTTGGTAATCATGTATTGTGTGCGCCAATCGACCGAACTCATGATTTTTGGGACGGAGAAAGAAAATTTTTCTCAAATAATTTATTGTTCTTAACGAACAAAATTCTTATATTATACGAGAAAATTACTAAAGATGGAAGAAGAATTTCAATGCAACCCTATTTGATAATCGATAACCTTAAGGGAGCCGAGAGAGAAAATTAAACTAAATTTGATTCGGTTAACTTTGCGAACAGAATTGACAAGCATACCATATTATTCTCTCTAATGTTATAACGCTTTTAAATTAAGCCATGGAAGTTGTCCATAAATGGCGAAGAAAGATATCAATCGAAGACCACAAATTGTTTTTAATTAGGATGTTATAAAAAATTGATTGAGGAAAGATGCTATCGGGGTGGCATTCATTATCCAGCTTAAACAGAAATAATCATAAAACGATTTATGGTTTGTTTCGATCAATAAAAAAATTCATAAGAAAATAAAATAAAAATACAGTAGAACCCCGATTGTCCGAATTAATTGGAACCGGGGTCGATTCGGATAATCGAGAATTCGGATAATCGGGTATAAACTGGCAATAAAGAAAAACGAACTGAATAAACTCAACATTAAAAACAACGTATGTAATTCAATGCTATTGAGTTGAAAAAAAAAAAAAAAAACGTTATAACATCGCGGAATATGTAGTGTCTTGCCTAGGTTTCAACTATAACAATTGAAATAAATCTGGACTCCAACGAGTTCCATCTTGTTACAACAAAACAAAACAAAAATTACATACATAGTTGGTTTTAATTTTTTATTATATAAGGTTTTATATTACGCTGATTCAGAGAATTGGCATTTCGGTTAATCGGCGTTCTACTGTAACATAAAATTTCATTTGATTATTTATAGCAAGTAAGCCCACTGTAAGCAGTGCGGTGCTCATCTAAAAAAATTATTTTTTTTTTTTTTTTTTGTAATATTAAAGTTCTTTCAGTGAAATATATGAAGAAAGCGTATACGAAATAATCATTTCACCTAGTAAATATTATAAATGAAAAAACAAAATAATAAAAAAAAATACACTAAATGAGTATTTGATCCAACTACTTGAGCAGACAAAAAAACGGAGTTTTTGCAACAAGAAGATATTAATTTCGATTTCTACGATTTTATTCACAGTGACTACATACCATTTAGATCTGGCGAAGTAGTACTTTCCCGAGCATTGGAAATCAAAAGCATTTAATGTAAAAGTACCTAACAATATGAAGGGGGCCAAATTTGGAGAAGGGAAAGAGTTTATTTCGGTTTAAATTCGTTTTAATATATGTATATTATAAAAATATGAGAGCAAAAAAGTTTATCTTTGAAAAGAGTATCTATATGTAAAAATTGAAAAAAAGGGAAAAAAAATGTACCTACACAGCTCTTGTGTAAGCATTGGCAGCGTGATTTTAATAGATGGATTTTTTTGTTATAAGCTTTAGACACGAACTGAAATTTTTTGCCATTAGATTTATTTGTATTTTTTTTTTTTTTCATTTTTCTGACTTTTATTTTTATGAATAAAGCTTATTAACAGATGAAAATCAACATATAGAACATTTATTAATTTACATTTGATCCCATATTAAATTTCACATAAAAGTGGTACATTTGTGTATTTTTTTAACAGTAACTATAACACTTGAGGTCTAAGCGAATTGTAATTTTGAAACAATATTTTAGTATGTTTGATAGCGAAACGAACAGTTTAAGTTGTAAATTGGCTATTATTATCTATACATGCAAGCACGAGATATTCAAGTGCTATGTATTAAATACCCATTTGTCCTGTTTCATACGCATTTTAAGTTAAGTTTAATAATTAATTACAAAAAAAAAACTGTTTGGATTATGTAGTTCAATACAGAAATAAGTGAAGGAACCAATATAAACTCAAATACTCACTTAATCTTTGTATTTAAAACAGTCTGCGTGTTACTTGTAATAAAAGCTACTCATACCGAGAAATTAAAATATTGATTCGGAAGTGAATATTTTAGAGGTTAGAGAACAGAATAGTGTTGTGCAGTGCATCTATGAAGTAGACTGCCTAACAAGATTTGTGTGTATGGAATGCGCCTCCTCCAGAAGTTGGACACAGTATTTATGCCAAGCGATGAGTGGTTCTCCTTGCTTTTAATGTTGGGCTAAATAAGTTTTCGTTTAAGTTTGATTAATGAAACTCGAAAATTCTTAGATACGGAACCTTTCCTACTTGGGTCGCTGAAGGACTAACAGTTTGATTCCCAAAAAAACCCTTGGACCTTTCAGTTCCGAGCAATTATCGCCCAAATAAGTTTCAATAACATGTTCAAAGCGTTCACATTCATTCTCAACGACCACATAGTCACAACCATTTGACTGATTTTCCAGATGATTTACGCAAGGCGGCTACAAACTAGATAAATTAGGTTGCAAAGATAATGTTCTTTTTCATAAATGTATTTGTCAAGATAGCCGTCAATATCAACGCGGCCTTAGTATGGCCTGAGCGGTTTATAGGAAAGCATTTTACACTACCTGTCACTTACTCATAATGGTGTTGCTAAAGTTTCTGGAAATTCATCCCGGTTTCATCAGATGCATCGAAGAGCTGTGGTTTCTGTGTAAAACAAAATTTAACATTCAATTCATAATCGGCCTCAACAGAACTGGGAACGTATAAGCGAGGTATAAGATGGTTACCGTTGTGGCTCCCCGACATAAAGGAGGAATCAAGTTACTTATCCATTGAACATGGATTATCTGCAACACAGCTTCTTTTGAGTGCAACCTATCTGAAGCTGTCAAAGCTGTCCATCACTACATGAAGGCTATTGATATGCAATTCGGTCTCGATAAATTTGCCGTCATTAATTGGTGTCATCTCCCTGACAATGAGGCAGACGTGCAACTCACAGATAGGAATATCGTGAATCATCTTTCGTTAAAGCTCTACACAAACCTGAGTGTCGGTGAAGGCCACATCCACAGTATGTCCACTGTCAGGGTACTCTTCTCGGCTGGTATAGGCACCATTTTTGGCATACATTAGGTCCGTGCCATTAATATACTTGCCATTTCCATCCTTCTCTATTTTTTCTTTTTCAGGAAATGGACAATAGAAAAGCTCTAGGAACTCGACAGTGATACTTATAAACTAATGAATATATGTCGTGTTTGCACCCACGTGCTTCTGTGGCCGAAACTTCATACTTGTCTACACGGCAGGGTAGTTTAAGTTAATAGAAGTTATACGACAGGTATAGAGTGTCAGGCCGCCTTTAGTTCTTACCCTCTTTTGAACGAGAAGTGGATTATCTTCTGGACATTTGAGTTCACTGATTCGAAGCTGATCTCCGCTTCTAAGCCTGATAAAGTGCTCCAGAATATCTCATCTTAGACCATGTACGTCATCTAGTTCTCTGCGTCCGCAAGAAGAACACAGTTTTCCGGGGGGCTAGATTAAATATTAATTATAGAGTCTTTTTTTACATGATAAAACTCGGTGTGATTCAACACCCCGAAGCAGAATCCCATTGTGTTAATAGTAATATGTCATTAGCATCTCTTGATTTAAGTACTTTTCCAGAGCGATTTTATCTCACGCAAATTTCGAGTGATTTATTTTTAATATGTACACCTGTCTTTCCATGTTAAATATTTCTTCTCATAGAATAAATCAAATTAAAAATACACAAGATTGATTTTGTTCATATTTCTTATTTATTGTTTTTCGTTTTATCTTCCAACAAAGTCACTTATTTCAATGATAGTCTTTTCAATTGCTTCTGTAGTATATGAAGATGATCGTAATATCATTCACGTAAGCAACAATATTTCCTAACGATGCATTTCGATAAATCCAGTTAGATATTTTTTTACGTTAAATATTCATTTATATTCACAACAAAATATATACCGTTCCGATAAGACTCAATCAATATATGATATTAAAGCCCATTGTCACCAATTTTGCTAAAAACTATGATTGACTGTAACAAAGACTGCTACAGTAAATTTAAATTAAAAATTCACAAGGGTGATTTTGTTCATATTTACTATTTATTTGTTGACGTTGCACCTTCCAACAAAGTAACTAATTACAATGATAGCCTTTTCAATTGCTTCTGTAGTATTTGAAGATGATATATTCCGGTTGATTGTAATGGTGGATAAACAAAGTTGAGGTGTGAAGTGTATAAGAAAACTTAAATAAGAAGACTAGAAATGGCAATATAAAATTATATTTGTGTGTTAAATAAAGTATTGTTAAGCTATGTAATTAATTATAAAAGTGCTCTAGAATATCTCATCAGTTTAAAGCAATCGACTTAAAACTAAAAAGTGTATATGAATTTTGAAATAAAGAGGTTAATTTCTATTAGTAATTTTGTTTTTTCTTGGAACAAACAAATTTGGAGACATACCCACAATATTGAATAAATTTCAACTTTGAATATATACTCCTCAGTAACGCAGTGGATAGAGTGATTGATTGCGATTCAAGGGATCTTGGGTTCGAACCATATACTCGGTTGTAAAGTTTTTATTTAACTAAATATTTGATGTTTATTGTTTAAAGTTTAAATAACTTGGAAAAATATTTAAATATTTTTCAGTTGTATAATCGACAGCAATGGAATAGACATTGTTTTGTAGTTACATCGCGTTTTTGAAAAAATAATATAAATAAATAATTAACTTTAAAAATGGAAAAAAAGATGGATGAAATTCTAATAAAGGTTAACATATTAGATACATTGGAAGAAAATATACAGTCCATTAGAAATGAAATTCAACTGGTGCGAAATGTTTGTGAAAAAGTGAAACAAGAAAAAGACGCATTGAAATTGAAGGTAACAAAACAACAGAAAACAATCGTCAACTGAAGAAAAGATATAAACAAACGAAATATTATAATTCACGGAATACAAGAAACTGAAATAAACGAAGAAGAGCTAGAAGAGATGATCATTTATTTAGCGCAGGAAAAAATTAAAGCAAACATCAAACCTGATCATATACAGGAATTTTTTAGACTTGGAAGAAAGAGAAGTACTAGTAGAATAAATGAGAAAAAAGTCTGAAAAAATGAAAGGAAAACGTAATCTTAAGGGAACAAAAATATATATAAACAAGGATTTACTTCACGATATTCGTGTGGAGCAAAGTCAGAAAAGGAATTTAAACAAAAAACTAGAAGAGGGTGAACACTGCAAAAAAAATATTGTTAGTAGAACAATTGTCTGAAGAATATGAGTAGATTCTTAACTTCAAGCAAGGAAGAATACAGCAGGAATCTAAGAAATTAAGAGAAACTCCGTTACATGTGCATAGCGAACGCAAGACCGGAACACGTTTAAAATTGGTTTTTTGGAATAGTGAAGGATGGCAACGAAAATCGAAAAATGAAAATGTGGTTGGATATTTACAAAATTATGATATATGTTGTTTGGTTGAAACTTGGCTACCTTCTGGAAAAGTGTGTGAGATGAAAGGGTTTGAATGCTTCAGTAAAAATAAATATCGTGCAAGTGATAGAGGGAGATACCCCGGAGGGCTATCTGTTTACTATAAAAATAAACTCAAAACTAAAATTATGTTGAAAAAGTGGGTACTTTTAAATAATGTTGGAAAAAAATTGTTAATTGGAACAGTGTATGAACACCCAGAAAATTCAGTATTTTCAGATAGGAATTTTTTTACGAAAGTAGAAAACAAAATATGGGAGTTAAGAGTTTAATGCCAGAGTAGGAAATGAGCAGGAGGTATGAGGGATGGAATTGGTCAGAACGATGAGCAAATATTTAAGTAAATTATAGTAGTCAATGAGAATGAGTAAAGATAATACGATTAATAATTACGGACGCATGCTGGTAAATTTTGGTGAAAGTGTACAATTATATATTTTTTATCGGAGAACGAAAGGGGATTCGGAAGGAGAATGGTCATACATTAGTAAGAATGGTTGCAGTGTCATGGATTATGCCCTATTGTCATCCTCGCTATATCAACTTGGAACTAAAGTGTGCAAGAAGAGCTAGAATCTCAGCATATGCCATTAGATGTCCAAGTAATGTATATGGAAAATAAAAAGATATCACAAAGTTAATAAAATTAAATATTGATTAAATATAGATGCTGTTGCTCGTAAGGATGCTGATAGGAGTTGTTGGAAAAATGCGAAACAATGGAATCAAAATTTTACTACTAGGGTTGAGGTGGTTTTTGAGTAAGGCGATGTAAAAAACGCAGTGGGTATCTTGAATAAACGGATGATATACATGACAACAAGTATGGAACGCAAGCAAAATACGAAGCCGAGCAAAAATAAAAGTAGCTGGTTTGACGAAGACTGCAGTCAATTTAAGCGGGAAGCAAAAAGAAAGTTGCGTATGTTTAGGCAATCGAGAAATGAAGAAACTTTAAGAGCCTATATTGAATCAAAGAAACTATATAACGAGGTTTTGGTTAGGAAAACACGACAACACGAAAGAAAATAGTGGAAGATATTAATTGTGCACTAGAAAATAGAGAAGACAAAGCATTGTGGAAGTTGATATGATGGAATAAGCGTTATAGTACGACAAATAAAACAATTGGACAGAATGAATGGGTCGAACATTAAATAATTTATATGACACAGATACATGCAAAAACGAAGAGATCGGCATGGAAGACCAAAATATAGTATACGTTGAAAAATTGGATAAAGAGGTAGATTTAGCAGAGGTGTTTGATGCCAATCATTGAAAAAATTGTAAAGCGGCAGGTATTGATGGTTTTTTAAATGTATTTTTGGTTTGTTTGGTTGAATGTAACAGGTTTATGACTGTAGTAACGAAGCTGTATCAAACGCTTCATTCAAATAGGCAATTTCCAGATGCATGGGCAACAGGTAATATCTGTTATATGTATAAAGGAAAAGGAAGAATGGATGATGTGAATAATTATAGAGCCATTACATTATTACCGATCATTAGCAAAGTTTACACAAAAATGTTGTCTGACTGAATACAAGAATGGGCGTCTGATAATAATATGATCAGTGAGTTTCAAAGTGGATTTAGGAAGGGATACGAAACAATAGATAACATCCTTGTTTTAAAATATTTAATCTAGAAAAATTTAAAAAGAAAACGTAAAAAGATGTACTGCTACTTTATAGATCTATGCAAGGCTTTTGACTTAGTGGCATAAATTATGGCATAAATTAAAAACATTAAAAATGTCCAACAACATTTTAGATATATTGAAATCTATATATGCTCAATCTCAATGTTGTGTGAAATTAAATGACGGATTCATAACAAAACCTTCTACCACCGGGCGCGGACTTAGACAAGGATGCCAATTATCAGCAATTTTATTTCTATTATTTATTAACGATATACCACAGCACCTGGGAAAGATTAATACAGTAAGCCCATGCATCCGGAACACTCAAATTAAAATCCTCATGTATGCAGACGATATAGTTCTGTTATCGGACTCGATTGGAGGAATGAGAAGAGCTGGAGTGATAGTATATAGCGAGAAGTGGAAGTTAAGAGTAAACGTGGAAAAAAAACCAAAATGTTAGTCGTAAGCAAGGGCTCAAAAGTTAATAACAAATATAAGTGGGAGATGTATGGAGAAAAAATTGAGTGTGTAAGGCATTTTAAATATTTAAGAGTGTATATTTCACACGATGGGCAATGGAAAGTGCAACAAGAGAATATTTTAAGGAAAGCCAAAAGTGTATGTGCAGCAGTAAGAATGTGTGTTAGCAATCATGCTAATTTACCTGTAAGTGTCTGTCTGCGATTGGGACAAATAGATCCCAGATTAAATAGTCTTGAATTGATAAAAGTGCTCTGAATGTATACAGACGTATTATTGTTAACAATTTATTCAATTAATTTTTACAAATAATATTACCTAACAATGAAATTCTTATATTGTACAAAAGAGTGTAATAAATTGTTATACAGTTAAGTGTTGTGTCCATACATATCATGTGCTCACTGGTAGTGGTGAGTACAAAAACAAAATACATTTTTAAAACATTTATTAAACAAATTACATTTAAATATGAAACTTAATATAAACCAACATCAATACAAAAAATCCACAATGTAAAATCTAAACTATAATAAAACCCCAGAAAACATAAATAAACCCGAAAACAGCCCATCATCTTCGAAAACATTAACTTTTGCTGAAAAATTAAAAATTCAAAACCAAACACCTATTACAACACCTACAGACGAACATGCTATTACCATACAATCCAATTTAAGCCTGAAATTTAAAGACTGCATATCATCGTTAGCGAATTACATATCACCAAATAAAATTATATACACATCCAGAATATCCAACGGCCGCATTTGCGGCTACCTGAACTCGAAAGAAGACGTTAACACACTGATAAACAAAAATCAATCAATCAAAGTGAATAACACAGAAGTCCCAATTCGTAGATATATTACTCCATCGCACAAATTAATCATGTGGGTGTACCCTACTATTCCAAATCATTTAATAATAAACGAAATACAAAAACTCGGAGTCACCCCTAATTCAGAAACTTGAGGACTTGACGATAATCTGAAACACATACGCAGCTTTCGTAGATACGTCTTCGTAATCGCGGATCACGCCACAATGCCAGAAACAACTGCCATACCTTACGATGGTAAAATTTATCGAATGCGTCTCTCGATAAATGAAACGAAATGTAATTTGTGCCAACGCTTTGGAATTTCGGAAGAACAGCAGTAACCCCAACACCTTTAAAACCAGAAAATAGAAGCAATACAAATGAACCTATTCAAGACACCAAAAATACACAAATAACACCTGATATTATCGAAAACACTCAAACTAATAACTCAACAGAACTATCACCAAACCAAACAAATAAAAACATGAACGAACCGACACAAGACACCTTAAATACTAAAACAACAGACAATATAATTAAAAATTCACAAGCGAAATCCTCTACCGAAAACTTACCAGCAAACCACACACAAACACTAACACAAAACACAGAAATAGAAAACACAATAACTGACAAGGAACAAAAAAAACCGTGCCCATCCAAACGAAATTGACTCTGAAACCGAATCACTATCATTAACTACGAGAAAAACGAAGCAACGAACCCAAAACAGCAATACCTCACTTGAAACAACACCTAACCCAGACACACCTAACACTAAAACCCGAATCATGCCAAACAAAACCAACAAAAACACCATATTAGAAAACATAAACCTCTTCAGCAAAAACCTTGAAGAAGATCCACATAACTTTATATTCAACTTCGAAACTTTTAAAAACTTTGTAACAGAATCCCATGGCCAACCGAACATAGAGCATATAGTAAGAAAATATAATACAGATCCAGATAAAATCATAACCCAACTTAACAACCTACACAAAATATCTGAAATATATTCAAAAAAAACTATAAAATCTGCTTTAACCAGGCTTAAAAATAAACTACTTATGCTCATCGCGAGCGATAACACAGACTCAGACAACATTGAAATTTCTTCAGATGATAACACAAACAAAGAAAACACAGACCATACCTGCTGTGCTAACTTACTAATGGCGTACAAAATAATTCAATGGAACGTAAACGGATTTTACCTCCGATTACCAGAACTACAACTTCTCATCCAACAACATAATCCAGAAATGCTCTGCCTTCAAGAAACATATCTACTACCAAAAAATATAACAAACATATCAGGTTATAAATTCTACAGATACGACTTTTTGGATAACCGTATCGCTTCTGGAGGAGTAGCTACACTGATACGCAATGATATCTACGAACAAGAAGTAAATACCCAAACCAATTTACAAACAATAACAACAACAATGTACCTACAAAAAAATAAAAAACTAACAATATGCAACATATACATTCCTCCAAAAGAACCATTCAGAAAAACCCAAATTCAAGAAATCATTGAACAGCTTCCAAGACCTTTTCTGCTTCTAGGCGACACCAATACTAACGCGAGCACAATTGGAAGTAGCCACACTTGCCGAAGAGGAAAAATACTTGAAAATATACTACTGGAAAACGAAGACATTAGGAAACAACAATAGGAAAATCACACATTTCTCTACAGCATCTGGCACCTTTTCCTCCATACATATCTACCTATGCACATCATCGCTTATTACAGAACTATACTGGGACACACATCCAGATCTATGCTCAAGTGACCACTACCCTATCATAATCGCCACTAGTACGAACAAAAATTTATTTACCAGAAAGCAGATTGGAACCACTTTACCAACATCACGAAAATAGAAAACCAAGAGAACAATCTTAACAACGTAATGCAAAACATAAATACTCTGTATAATACAATATACCACGGATTAGAAGAAAGCGTCCCAATAAAAATACAACCACAAAAAACAAAACAAGTACCTTGGTGGACACCTAACATAGCCACACTCATCAAACTACGGAAAAAATGGGTAAGAAAATATAAAAAAACAAAAAATCAGGGCGACTTTATCAAATACAAAAAAGCCCGGGCGCAAGCAAGAAGGAAAATTATTAATTAACAGAAAAACAAAAAACATGGAACAACCTTATACAAACACTTAATGCAAACACACCAGACAAGATAATATGGGAAACCATCAGAAAAATCACTACAGGACGCAGCTCAAACGAAAAAGCGCCATAAAAAACAGAGAAAATCAAATTAACACTAACGACAAAGATATCGCCAACACATACGCACATTTCTTCGAACAAGAAGTAAACAATGATAATGGAGATCCAAACGAAAATACACAACTAAATTTTAATTCGGATGAACAACTTTGCTATAACAAACCCTTCACAATAAAGAAATATAAAAATGCAATAAACCACATTAAAAATAAACGACTGGACCAGACAAAATTAACATCATCTCCATAGCACAACTACACCACACTGCAACCGAACTTATACTAAAAATATTAAACGATATATGGAATCAAAATCAAATACCCAAATGTTGGAAACACTCCACTATCAAACCAATACACAAACCGAACAAAGAAAAACTATCTCCATCTACCTAGAGACCCACATCTCTTATAAACCACGTACAAAAGATAATGGAAAGGATGGTTTACGAACGCTTGTCGTGGACAATCGAGACTAATGGCCTCCTACACGAAAAACAATATGGGTTTAGAAAACACAGATCAACTGAAGACTGCTTGACAATATTTGACGCAGATATCAAACGATCCCTTATAAATGGAGAAAAATTATACGCTATATTTTTCGACTTTGAGAAGGCTTTTGACAAAATACGGCAACATTAAATACTCGCTAAATTGCACACCTGGAACCTGAAAGGAAACCTCCCACTGTATATCAAAGACTTTCTAAAGCACAGACCAGCAAGAGTAAAAATAAGAAACGTATACTCAGAAGAAATAAATGATACACCACAAGGATCTGTGCAGTCTGCAATATAGTTCAACATAGGCGTTAACAACCTACTAGAACAAATAACCTACCCAGTACAATCGTTACTATATGCAGACGATCTACTTATCTACATATCTGCCCCAAACCCGAACTATGCCGAGAAATACCTTCAACGGACAATCGACAAAATACAACAATGGACCGACAACAGCGGATTGACCATTTCGAAAAGCAAAACCAAATAAATATGCTTTCACAAAACAAGCAAATCTGAATTATCCCTCAAAATCAACAACAATAAAAACCAAAACACATTCACCCACAAGTTTCTTGGTATGACATTTGACGAAAAACTGACATGGAAGACACACATAGAAATCCTCAAAGGTTCTATACATAATAAAATAAACATTTTAAAAACACTATCAAATAAAAACAACTGTGTCGATAGAAAATCCTTCTTAAAATACTACCAAGCCTGCATACAATCAAAACTTGGTTATGGATGCTATATATACGACTCCGCAAAAATTACAACCATTAAATCTCTAGCTGCAATCAACAATACATGCCTAAGATTAATATCTGGTGCATACAGAACAACGCCTGTGAAATCTATCTATGCTGAAGGAAGACAATATACACTGTCGACAAGAAGACCAATACATCTACTTAAATATTACATACCCAACATCGAAAAACAAAAAAATCTTGTCGTTAAAAAAATAGGTACAACACCATATAAACACATATTTGAAAAAAAGAAATCCTTACCACCTCCAGTAGCAATAAAATTAGATAACACACTACAATCACTCGCATTAAATAAACAACAAATAACACAAATTCACAAAAATCAAACACAACCCACCCTGGAACAACTCTAAAATAGATATTAACATAACATTAAACGATACTCGTAAAAACACGTTCCTAAAAAACGTTCACAAGCCCCTATATGAAAAAACTATTCAAAATTACCCTAACCACACAAAAATATTTACAGATGGCTATAAAAACGATACCTCAACAGCATGCGCTTTTGTCTGTCAGAATATTTGTTATAAATTTAAACTAGATATCTAACTTCTCTGCAGAGGCAACAGCTATTTACAAAGCACTAGCACATATAAAAACTGTAACAGACAACAATAAGTTCGTTATCATCACAGATTCATTGAGTGTCCTAAAGGCACTTTAAAATACATACATTAGCTCTGCCATCATATAAAAAATCATCATCAATACCCACGAACTCCTGAAAAAAGGGATGCACATTACATTTTTATGGGTACCCGGACACTCAAACATACATGGTAACGAACAAGCAGGCAATGCAGCTGAAAACGCCCACACAACCGGCCAGCAATATAATAAATACACTAAACAAGACATTCTGAAACACATCGATGAAAAACTTACCATCAAACGCACACAAAACTGGCGAAACACACAAAACAACAAACTCAGAGAAATTAAAGAAGATTATGGCAGACATCAACAAGCTCAAACAGAAAAAACCAAATTATAATTACACGTCTCAGAATGGGTCACACAAAATTAACCCATAGTTACCTTATGTCAAAGTCTCCCCAACCAATCTGCCCAACATGCAAAACCCCTCTTAGCATAAAACCTATTCTAACATTCTGTAAAAAGTATTCACAAATAAGATCAGACATAAAACTATCAAATAACCTTAAAGACATTTTAAACGACAACGAAAGTAACATGCAAAAAGTAATAACCTTCCTAAAACAAAGTAAGTTACATACATCAATTTAAAAAAGAAAAAAAAAAAAAAAAAACTTTCTAAACTACCAATAAAAACTCGTGAAGTGAAGTGCGTGACTTATACCTCAGAAATTCCTTAGCAATGTAACACCCGCAATAATTTATAAAACAACTCTACATATGACATTTAAGTTAAACATACAGTATAATTTTACATGAAAAAAAAAAGTTGTCTTGTCTGCGCTGCATATAAACATATACTGGGGATAGCGGTGTTTACCTCTAATGAAGCAACACTTGTTGAATTAGGTGAGATGCCATTCGAAGTTTATCTAAGACGGCAGTGTTTAAATTATTACTATCGCATTGAGGGCGGCACGAAGACGATACAAAAAGACTGCTTTAAGCTGGGTATGAAAGATGGAGTGGTTGAAATAATGAACGAAATAGGAATGAATGAGGACATGGCTGATTTGGACTACGTGCATAAAAAAAAAATTAATTAAACTGGACCTGGAAGAAAGTAATAGAAAAACGAAGTTTGAACGTATATCACTATTACCGTCGTTAGAGACGTTCAACAATATAGACACTATGAAAACGGGGCTCATTACCTTTCACTTGCAAACAGAGAAGAAAAAAGAATATTAGGTAATTTTAGAATGGGAAGGTATGTGTGGGAAAACAAAAATAAAATAAATGGTGAGAGAGAGTGTGTTTTATGTGGAGGGTGTGAGTCGGGATATCATTTTATTTTTGAATGTCAGGGTATAAGTGCGGAAGTGAGAGATAGGGTTTTGGGGGAAGGATTGGTTTCGCTGGCACGGGTTTTGAATGTTAGGGATGGAAGGCAAATAGCGATAGTTGCGGAATATATAAACAAAGTGATGAATGAGAGAAAAAGAAGGCTCTAAGGGGTAAGGAAATGTTGAATTATTATTGTTATTGTTATTATTATTATTATTATTAAATTTTTGTGATTGTGAATTTATTTTGTTTAACTCATGAATTGTTTGCTTTTGTTTTTTTTTTTTTTTTTTTTTTATTATAATTTTATAACACCTTGCTTAAGTATATGTATATAATTTATTAGCCTCGGCATATCAATAAAGATCTTATTATTATATAATTATCGTAATATCATCGACGTAAACCGACGCCGATTAATGAATATTGGAAACTTGTACGAGAATCGAAGTAGCCTGAATTAATTATTTCAAGACGTCAATCAAGTGGCTATTTTTTCTCCACATTTCAGCATTCAAATGTAAGAGCACCTATTACTACTTCAATAAATTAAAATTTTACCTCATTAACGGCTACTTGAATCACTAGTCATCGTAGTCGAAACTAACTATTTTATCTGAAATTGTTCAATGTTTTAATTTGGCATATTCCAGTGTTGAGCTAAAAAAGCTGTTTGAAAAAAAATTTCGGAGTCATAGCGTTCTCCTTCACGAGGCCGGAAAATTTTTCTATGTGTTTCTAAATTATGCAGTGAGCAGGGTGTCCGTGAATCTTTAGTATTCAGTTTTCAAGGTGTTGTTGTAAAGTTCAGAAAGTAGGAGTTTAAGAACGTTAGCTGACCGTGAAAACAAAGAAAGGTTCCAAAATTATGGACCTCAATTTCCCTATTTCTTGTACTACTACGAAAACTGGATTTATTTTAAAACGTCCCCACCATGACGTTGATCAAGCTTAGACCAAGTGCTACAAGAATCGTTTTTTCGGTATGGACTATTATGTCAAATAAAACTAAAACTTAAGTTAAATAACTTTTATTCGATGGGCATGCGTTAATGCGTTTGATTGGAGTAGCTTATCAAAGATTCGGATTCATACAGATTTTCAAATTGTTTAATTTAATTTATAGAAAACTATTGGGAGTTTCTTTTATAAAAATAGCTTTCAACCTTGGAACTAATTTCATGACAAAGCTTACAAAATAAAAATTTTTAATAAATATAAATCAATTTTTAGAAATTTTGAGGACACTTTCGAGGAACAACCAAACGTTATATATTAGCATAAATTGCGGCAGCAAGATCCCGTTATAACAACATTCGAATATTATAAAACACATCATCTGATTGCAACATTTAGATTTCAAGACAATTTGATTTTAGTCATATACAGTCTCTACAGATTTATATAACACTACAATAAAAAATTACTAATAAGTTTTATTTTTGCACCTATTATTATATTGCAGCACGAAGTATTGGACTTGAATTTTTCTCTTTCGGGGAGTCAAAAAAAGCTTTAAAAAGAGAATTTTTCGCCGGTTAATATAAAGTAGTACGAGCTTTGAAATGACAGCTACTAAAAGTTCAACGAGGTTCGCCATATTTCTGGAAATATCGAATACTTAACAACATTTTATATAATGAATGCATATCAAACGCAACAACGTTGATATTGTTATGCATTCATTAAGCAATAAACACATAAAACAACATCGAAGGTATTTTTCGATACTCGAAAAGTATGTAAGTAAGAAAATAATTTTTTGAAACATTGGAATCCGATATCTAAGAAAGAACTCAATTTAGTAACAGAGATTGCTTAATAAATGTTCAAAATTTTCCGAACCCGTGTGCCGAACCTTCTGACCGAGTAAGTAGTAGGAGAGTGTATACCGACAATAACCAGGATAATGAAGACTTTCAAGCAGATTAATGCCCATGGTTTATATAATAATTATCGACGTTATATAGACTTATTCTCACGGAGAATAAACAATAGGCGCGCGATCATTTGAATTGTGCAAAATTTCAAAAACTAAAAACGATAAAATAGGTTAATTTCTGATGAAATGGAAAAATATACTGATAGAAAAATCATGTCGCAACTGCTAAATAATCTTTGACAAAAAAAAATGCACCCCTTGTGACACCGTTCTAGTTCATGTAAAGTGTGTACCGTTTGTTTTCATACCCTGTATTTATGAAATATTTTCATTTATTTATTTTATTCAAATACCAGTAATACATGCAGTTACACTTGCTTCCTGTAGAGGTAACCTAGTTACCTGTACGCAGACCTGGCACACAAAAATTAAATTAAATTAAATATTACTTAAATTACCTCAGCTTAAATTAGAATTTAATAACTATAAAGAGTGATACAAAGAATAATAATAATATCCATAAAATTTCTAAAACAAGAAAAAATATATAGATACTACACAATGAAAACAAAAGGAAATCTAGAATAGTATTATGTAAAAAGTAACAAATTATATCACAGTAAGAAGAACAACCAATAACAGTGAAAAAAAGTAAAATAAAATAAAATAACAATATTTGGAGAATGCAACAATTATGTAAAAGTCAAATAAACAACAGTGAAACAAAATAAAAATAATATTTGCAAAACGTAACAAACATAAAACAACAAAATAACAACATTAACTCAACAGGTAAAGTTAATTGTTGCAAAATAGAGTTCACAACATATTTTGGGGCCTGATACATGTTATCCATTTGTTTTTAATGGATTTTCTTTGCAAATTGATAGATTTTATTTTTTTTGGCAACTGGTTGTAATATTTAATGGAAACATATCCACTCTTCCTGGATCTTAACGTTTTATAGACTTTTGGGAGTATTACCTATCCCCAAGTGATGATTCTATATACTTCAATGCTATGAAATAGCGCATAAAAAGTTGTTAAAAGTAGTTTACTATCCATAATATTTCTCAATTTTCTGAAAACATATAGAAAATATCTTGTTTTTTAAGTATATATTGCACGTGATGGTTCCATTAAAGTCTAGAATCGATGATTATTCCAAGTTACTTGGTGAAATTGACTCTTTTAACTGTCTTGTCTTCAATGCTAATTGGCATATCATCTAGGACGCTATGGATGTATGCACTAAAGCTCATACAAACGATTTGGCCAAAGTTACAAGATAGTTTGTTAACACCTAGGCATACATTGATGTTTCCTAGATAGATATTCAACTGAGCTTGTTCCCATAAATTATGAAAATAGTTCCAAAACTATTTTTAAAGGGACGTTAATATAAACTATGAAAAGTATTGTTCCCTGTGAGACTCCAGTAGTTAAACTTAGTTCAGTACTTTAAATTTGCATAAGTTTCACAGTTTGAGTTCTGTTTGATAAATAATCTGTTAATAGTTCAAGGGTATGGCCTCAAATTACACACGATGCTAGTTTACGCAGCAATATTTCATGATTAACTGTGTCAAAAGCCTTTGACAGATCAAGAAAGGTTGCTACAGTAGGTATTGATGCATTCATGTTATTGTGAATGAGCTTCGTTCTTTGAGCTAGAGCATCGCCAGTGACCTTATTTTTCCTGAATCCAAATCATTTCTTTGGTATTACGTTGTATTTTTCTAAAAATTTAAATAGTCTATCATGGACAATTTTTAGAAAATTTTTTGCGATATTCGATATAAGGTAAATGGGTCTTTAATTGGTTGCCAGATGTTTGTCACCTTTTCTGAAGATAGGTATGACTTCCACGTTTTTTAGTGGTAGTGGCCATATTGATTTTTCGATTGAACGTTTCGGTTAAATTCTAGTGGTTCGCTAATTTGACTAATTATTTCTTTAATTGCCTTGACAATTATATCATCCACTCCGCCACCTTTTTCTTTATTGTTTAGCACAGTGTGGGTAATTTCGTTTCTGTTTATGGGTCTCAAAAACATTGATTTGGTGCTTGTCTCTGTGCTGCATGTATTTGACTAAAAAAATTCTTGACAGAGTTTGCTATGTCCT
This sequence comes from Chrysoperla carnea, assembly GCF_905475395.1. NCBI lineage: Eukaryota > Metazoa > Arthropoda > Insecta > Neuroptera > Chrysopidae > Chrysoperla > Chrysoperla carnea. The sequence continues at coordinate 6,105,195 of NC_058342.1, read as the reverse complement.
GGGTATTATTACCTTTTATTCCTTCCTCATTTATTAAATAAGTTTGTGTGAGGTTCTTGTTGTTGGTTTTTCTTTTTATTTAACTGTTTATAAGCTGTCAAAACTTGTTATGATATCTAATTACTTTTTGAAATTGCTGTTTTTCATAGCCATTCTGAGCTTTTACTGTAATTTTCCTTTTTTTGTACAAGATCTCATACTTCTCGTTGTAATCCGTTTAGCTCCTTGCTATTTAGCTATGGTTGGATGATAGACGCCATTACAGTCAGAGTTTTCACTCTCATGTAGCAGAAGCTTATAGTCAATATACGAGTCAACTGTTTGTAGAATTGGTATAGGGCTTATCAATTTTAATTTTTAAGAAAATTGGCAGACGATCAGTGAAAGTGTTCATATAATTACAGGATTTTACCTCTTGTGGGATCGTTTTTATGAAAATGTTTTCAATACACGACCCCCTGTGCTAGCGATAATATTTGTCCGTGTTATAGCTTTAAAAGATGTAAGTACATGTTTTCCAAAATGTTATTCTATATTGCTCTTCTATATTATTGTGTTCGAGAATAATGATGATGAAGTCTCCAATAATGCAATTATTTTTTATGTGTTTCTGACTTTACTCTATTTATTTTCATTTGCTGTATTATTGTACTATGATTTTAATATATACTTAATATATTCCACGTGTTCGAGCTTACAATTATATCCATTTTTGCCTTAAGTCTTTCAAAAAAATTTTTTAAGATTTTGTGTTTGGCATGCAATCCTCTCACATTCGCAAGTAGAATATTTATATCTTTACAATGAAGAAAGTCATTTAAATTATATTATTTAATTCTCGGTTATTGTAATAATTATCAAAAAGTAATCCATTTGCATGATAAAGTATTTCGACAGGCAACTTGACTTCTAGTTTATCTTCTTTTAAGTTGCGAAGAGAAAGCGCGCTGTTGTAAGAGATACGTGAACTGTTGTGAGTGTTTTGTCAATACCGCTATGGGTGTTGACTCACGTTGATTAACTTGTGACTTTTCTCCCAATGGCACAGTAGCTATTGACTGACTACCCTTGCTAATGTCTGTTTATAATGTGGTGTTCAGGGTCATACAAATCAGGCACACTAGGCTTAATAATCAGTGTTTGATATAAAAATATCAATGTTTTTTTGAAATATTTCACATTTTTGCCATGGCTGGCCATATGATTTGTGTTGTATTTTTTACCCAATTTGTCATTAGCGTAAGAACAATTTGTACATTCATGATTGTTTCTGTTGTCACAGTCATTAACTATATGATTCCCTGCACAATAATTACATTTAGGTGAATTAAAACACTTATTTTCACTATGGTTGTACCTGGCACACTTGAGACATAGCGAGAGATATTAAGAACATCAAAGACTCTACAGCATTGGTGTCTACTTGAAATTTTTTACTCATATGAAGAAGCCTCTATTATTACTCCTTGTGTATTATTGGCACATGTTAATATTTGTTTTATTCAAAATAATAATAATAATCTTTATTGTACATTACGTATCATGGATACAGGTACATTGTCAAAAAAACATATAAAATGAAATAAAATAAATAATTGAAATGTTGGAATAACTTGATTGATTGATTGATTACTTATAATTGAAAAATTCACTCAGGGAGTAGCAGGTATTGTCAATTTAAAAGGCATTTACTTGTTTTCTAAACTTTGCACCATTACCCTCCGTTCCTAAATAGCTTGGCAATTTGTTCAAGAACAAGAAGCTTGCACAATTTGGACTTTTTTTGTTCTTTGGTACTTGAGATTTTGAATGAGAATATTTCAGTCTCCGATGACCCTCATCATGTTACTGACAGTTCAACCTGTACAAATGCTTGTTATTTACATAATGAGTAATTGTGCGAAGAATGTAAATATAAGGCACCGTGTGGATTTTCATTCTCCCAAATATTCCTCTGACTGATTCTCTTGGTTTTAGGTTAAATACTAGTCTTAGTATTTCTTTTTGGATAATGAGTATCTTATTTACTTCCGTCACTTGCCTCCACGCAATAATATTATAATTAAAAATTTGCATTTGTATTAAATGTGCATTTGAGTGTCCTGACCGCATAATAGACCGTATTGAGTCTAGAGCAAAGATAATCAATATGACTTTTCCAGTTCAGATAGTTATCTATCATTACACCTAATTTACATACTGTGAATGTCTTAACGACATCAATATTCATATTCAAACGAATTGGATCACATTTGCTTCTCATGTTATTTAAAACAATAACTTCACTTTCCTCCAGATTACGCATGCTTTTATTATTCATACACCATGTATAAAACATTTTGCTTGTTAACTGAATTGTGTTATTAAGTTCCTCTAAACTGTCCGCAGCGATCCCAATAGACCAGTCATCTGCATACAGAATAAGATTTTGTGACGGTTTGGGTTATTTTATAGAGTTATGTAAAAAATAGACGAAAGTACTGAAATTTTAGTTTAATAGGTGTTTGTCAAGTTTTGGTCAAAATGTGAATTTTATCATAGTAATTATAATTAATGTATGCAAATAAGTAAAATGAGTTATTTTCATATAAAATTTCTTTTAAAGAAATATAAATAAAATCAATTATAATTTTGTTTATCAAATATTGCTTAAAGAAAGGGAAAAAACCGTTAAAGATTTCTTGTTGACAAAAAGCATGCAATATGTCGGTAAATTTCTTTGGTGCGACTAGCTCTGCATGTTTTTTGTCAATTTTTTTATATAAAAGCCAGAAATCAATCAATACAAAATCAGATCTAAATTTACAGTAAAATAGTAACTTCTAATACAGAGAGACGTCTCTCTGTTAAGTCAGCATGGTAAACCATTGTATTTTTGTAACAATTAAATAAAGTTAAAGTTATTATTATTTAATAATTTGTGTTATCATTGTCCAATTCTACAACGGAGGATCTCATCATTCCTGGTAATAAATTATTATCAATAAATTAGTGCTATTCCAATACAAATAAGAATATACTTCAATAGGTAATATTGTAACTATTGGAAGTACCACCAACAGTCAATTTACTAGTTCCCTAGTTAAGTCCTGTTGGAAATTCACTAACGGTGTAATTTACTAGTCCCCTAGTCAAAACCCGTTAGATTTGTGGAATACACCAGTAGCCTAGTAAATACAACTTCAAGTTTACGGAGTTGTACTTAACAACTGCCCTGGTGACAGCGTGCTAACTGTTGGAACTTCATCATGGACTTAGTTGAATTCAGCGAATCGAAGTCCCTTTTAACAAAATCGTAAGTCTTTGAACAAAACATTAATTATTGTGTTCAAATTACCTACAAATTTCAAATCCATTCCACTTCCTTCCACAAACTCATTCTACAATGTCTCGTGACGGTAGTGAAAGCTGTATAAATTCAACTACAGGCGATGCAGGTAACGATGTCGAAGAACAAGTTGCCACAATGTCTTTAGAATTCTTATGCAAACTCATAACTACTTTTAATGGAGATCGGGAAGAAGTTGAAAATTTTCTTCTAAATGCCAAACATGCACATGAATTCGCACAGCCGAATCAAGTGTTAACTCTATTTGCTTTAACGTTATCAAAAATTTCAAATAGCGTTAAAAATAAATCAAATCTAATAGAAATTACAAATTTTCATGCACTTAAAGTCGCATTAAAAAGATTGTATGTAAATCAAACACACTACACACAACTAATGGAGGATCTTAATACAATTAAACAAAGAACCAATGAATCGGTTACAGGTTATTATATGAGATTAGAAAAATTAACAAATAAATCTTGTCTGCGGTCAAAACAACATGACATGATGATCCTGATCTTCTAAGAGGAAAAATCGCATTTATAAAAGACACAGCACTTAGACGTTTCATCTTCCATTCCAACCCTGGTAGTTCACGTGCCCTTCGTATTCACAGAGAACTAGATAATCTCTACGAAGCATTTAGTGTTGCAATATCTGAAGAAAAGGCACTACAAATGTACAAAAAACCTAGTAACTTCTTATTATTATTAATTAATTGTTGTGAGCTTTAATTTGTGGAAGTTCATTTTAATTTAGTTTTAGAAAAATAAAATTTTATAAATTAATTATTTAAAAATATTTATTTATTTATTGTAATTTGCAATTCCACTATTTTTATTTTAAAAATATGTTAACATGTTTCGGGTTTTATCCCATTGTCGAAACTAATTAAGAAAATACAACAGGTGACAGTATTTATACAAAACATTTTTTGAATGAAACTTAAAAAAACATTATACGTCATATAATGAGAATATTTAAAAATTAAAAACAAATTAGATAACAGCAATAAAATTTAACAAAAAACAAAAATATTTAATAGAAGTGTATTCCGACCTTGAGACACACCTCCATTAAATAAGTCAAAATACGTTAGAATAAATAAAAATATAAATAAAAATATTGATAATAATTTCTCGGAATTATGAAGTTTTGTAAAATTTAGAACAATAAGATAAATAAAATCAAAATTTATATTAATGTAAACAATTTTGATGGGAAACAATCTGTTTGTTCATTTAATAAATTAAGTGGTCCATTTTTGTGTTTATGGATCTCTACACGGCGAAAAAAGAACATAGGCTTGATGTGTTGGAAGGCTTAGAGATCCATAAACACAAAAATGGACCACTTAATTTATTAAATGAACAAACAGATTGTTTCCCATCAAAATTGTTTACATTAATATAAATTTTGATTTTATTTATCTTATTGTTCTAAATTTTACAAAACTTCATAATTCCGAGAAATTATTATCAATATTTTTATTTATATTTTTATTTATTCTAACGTATTTTGACTTATTTAATGGAGGTGTGTCTCAAGGTCGGAATACACTTCTATTAAATATTTTTGTTTTTTGTTAAATTTTATTGCTGTTATCTAATTTGTTTTTAATTTTTAAATATTCTCATTATATGATGTATAATGTTTTTTAAGTTTCATTCAAAAAATTTTTTGTATAAATACTGTCACCTGTTGTATTTTCTTAATTAGTTTCGACAATGGGATAAAACCCGAAACATGTTAACATATTTTTAAAATAAAAATAGTGGAATTGCAAATTACAATAAATAAATAAATATTTTTAAATAATTAATTTATAAAATTTTATTTTTCTAAAACTAAACTAGTAACTTCTCTTCAGAAAACATATTTTGTAGAAATTGTAAATCAAAAAGTCATTATACTAAAGATTGCCGAAGTAAATCATATTCATCCAATAATTCGAATAATTCTGACAAACAATCAAACAATAAGTTTTGCAACTACTGTAAAAAGAAAGTACATGGAATACAGGATTGTTTATTATTCTTCAAATTCATTAGTTATTTCACATTCTCCTAATACAATCACAATAAAACCACGTAGTCAGCAACAATTGCCTATAAATTTCATAACTGATGCGATTGGTATACAAAATCTTACCCAATTTTAAATATATCGGACAAAAAAATAAAAATTCCTGTCCCACAAATTCAGTTATTAGAAATGAATAGTGTTCCTCAAGAACAAATCTTCAATATAAAAACAAATCCCAAACAATCAAATAAAAAAGATCGTATAAAATTATTAAATGAAAACATTCGTACTGAACACATGAATCGTGAAGAAAAAGAATCACTAATCCAAATTTGTGAAAATTATAAGATATTTTTCATTTACCTGGTGACTTACTAGCACTAAATCAATAAAACACGAAGTAGTAACCACCGGCCCATCTCTCATTTTCACAAAATCGTATCGATACCCTAAGGTCCACGAAGCTGAGGTCAATAAACAAATTCAAAGAATGTTGGAACAAAACATTATTGTTTGGATAATTGAGATACTATATGTCCATGGTTGAGAGTTGTACATTATTGGTCCATGGTCATATTGTATAGGCTTTATACAAATAGGTTTAATTCATTATGACTGAGTTGGTTGTATTGTGAACATGATCTTCATTATTATAAAATAAATAAAGAATGGAATCGGATGTGTATTTTATTATTGTATGTTTATTAACAACCTTTAATAAAATAAAATAAAACATGGCGCAGTCGTAAAAAGAACTAAAAAATAAATAATATTAAAAGCAGTTTATATAAAAAAGTGTTAAAATAAAAATGATTAAACAACATGGAAAGTGCACGTGGCCATTACGGTTACATACCGGAATTCAATTTCAAAAATATGAAGTGGGCCCTATACAAGGACAGGTTTTAAAATTACATAATAAAGACGATAATGACAAAAAGGCTTTGTTTCTAAGCATGTGCAGCGAGGAATCAATGGAATTATTAAATGGATTATGTATACCTGATAAACCGCAAGATAAAACTTTTGAAGATTTAGTAAAAGTATTAGATACACACTTTACACACAGGCAACTGTTTTTTCCACCAATATATGTATTTGACAACGCCCGAAAGGAAAAAGGCGAATCAATGGCAGAATGGGAGGCACGTGTTAGACAATTAGCTTGGATCGTCTCTTTGAAGCAGATGTTAAAAAGTTAACATCCACGAAAGCTGTTTAATTGGCAATGATGAAAGATGCAGCTCGTAATAACTATGGAAACATAATGGTCAAGGAAGAGCAAGAAGAAACTCAAGAAATTTTAAAGGTGGTAAAAAGTAACTATAAAAAACCACCAGACGGTAATAAAATTAATTTTACGAACTAAAATAATTTTATTAATTGTATGCGCTGTGGGCAGAAACACCTTAAAAATCGCTGTCCCGCGTTTGTCAAAAATGCAATAAATGTTCTAAAATAGGCCACTGGGCCTTTATGTGTGGCGGAGCCGCTAGAAAAGTTGAAAATATGGCTGTTTCTGATCACAGATTCTATTAATTTAAATTAAAATGAATCAAATGAATAAAAATAAAAATTGCGAATGGTTAGAAAATTTAAATAGTGACGGAAAACTAGTTTCATTCAAGTTAGATACTGGAACCGAAACAAATGTTTTGCCATTGCACTTGTTTAAAAATAAATTAGGGTTGAGAAATCATGTTTTTTCGAAAACTAATATAGTTTTAGAAACGTTTGGGGGGTTTAAAATAAAAGCAATTGGTACAATTACATTAAAAATTAGTAATAAAAATAAATGCTATAAAGCAGAATTCGTAGTAGTTGAAAAAAATATTGGGGTACCAATTTTAGGACTACAAACGTGTATGAATTTAAAATTACTTAAAAAAATTGATAATATTCAGACCCCAAATATAAGTTTATCAGATTTTTTGGATCAAAATAATGATGTTTTCACTGGCTTAGGTTGTTTTCCGGATATATGTTCGTTAAAATTAAAAGAAGGTGCCGTACCAAAATCAAGTCCTGCGCGAAGGGTGCCTTTAAAAATTAAAAATAAGTTGAAACAAACTTTGATGTCTTTAAAAAAAGATAAAATTATCGAAAAAGTTGAAAGTCCTGGGGAATGGGTTAAAAATATTGTTATAGTTGAGAAAAAAGACTCATCGTTAAGAATTTGCATAGATCCCCAGCAATTAAATAAATATTTAATGAGAGATTACTATGAAATCTGAATTAAATTTGGCTTTCATCATCTAGTTTTGGATAATTCTTCAAGTAATTTAGTACGCCCTTTGGCGTTTATAAGTTTCTAAGAGCCCCCTTTGGATTGTCAGTACTACCTGAATTTTTTCAAAAATTAACCAGTAAATATTTTGGCCATTTAAAAGGAGTCTCGGTATATTTTTATGACAATTTGTGTGCTGCCGAAACAGAAGCAGAACTGCATGAAATTGTGAATAATGTAATGAACATAGCGCGAGAAAATAAAAACAGATTCAATGAAGAAAAGATTCAGTATTTTGTAAAAGAAGTTAAATTTTTAGGAATGTTGTTTATTGAGCAGGGACATAAACCAGACATAGATCGGATCCGTGTTATTAATGAATTGGAAGCACCACGAAATGTTAAAGAATGTTAGGAATGGTAAACTTTTTACGCAATCATCTTCCAAATCTATCTCAGATTTTGTCTCCTTTCCGATCATTATTAAAAAAAGGTACAGAATGGTTATGGACTCCGCTTCATGATAAAAAATTTATTGAATTGAAAAAAATGATAGGAAATGCCACACTATTAAATTCGTTTGATCCTAATAAAAAGTTGAATTTCAAGCTGATGCTAGTAAGGATGCCCTAAGGTGTGCACTTTTTCAATAGGGTAAACCTGCTTTATTTGCCAGTAGATCATTAACAGATTGTGAATGTAATTATGCGCAAATCGAAAAAGAAATGCTTGCACTTGTCTTTGCATTCATCAAGTTCCATAAATATATCTCTGGCCATACAGGTGTCACCGCTTTCTCTGATCACTCCCCGTTAACGTCTATTTTAAAAAAAAGATATTAGTAAAATAATTAACAATCGTTTGAAAAGAATGAGGATAAAGTTATTACCTTATAGTTCTAATTTAGAATACCTCCCAGGTAAATTAATGTATGTTGCAGATTTTTTATCGCGTAATTTTGTTAAATCAAGCTCTGGTGATGACCCAAACATGTTGGAAAGGTTGCATTGCATGGAAGAAAAAATTGACTTTACGGACGAAAAATTTTCCGAATTTGAAGAAAAAACAAAGCAAGACCTAGCGCTATCGACTGTCGCGAAATTTTATCGGGAGGGTTGGCCGTCAAACTTATAAATCAGTTCGGTCCCTGAAGTTGTTCATTTTTATAAACTTCGTGATGAAATTCATGAAGAAAACGGTTTACTTTATTATGACAATAGACTGATCGTTCCAGTCGTTTTGAGGCGGTATGTTTTAAATATTTTACATGAAACACATTTGGGACTAAATAAATTAAAGGACAAAGTCAAAAAATTTTTATATTGGCCAGGAATAATGTCTGACGTTATTGGACTGGTATCAGGGTGCATGGTAGGTCAAACATTTGAAAGAAGTAAAATAAAGGAGGAACTATTTCCCCACGATATCCCAGATATACCTTTCTATAAGATTGGGCTCGACATAGCTCAGTTTGATAGAAAAAATTTTTTGATTCTCGTAGATTATTTCTCTAGGTAGGTGGAAGTTGTTCCAATAAAAGACAAATCTAGCTCAAAAATAATAAATTCGCTTAAACCAATTTTCGCGCGTTTTGGCATCCCAAAGATTATTATTGCTGACAATAATCCATTTGGTTCTGCAGAATTACAAAATTTTGCCAAACAATGGTGTATAGAATTCAGAACAGTAAGCCCTCGGTACCCTCAGACTAATGGCCTTGCAGAAAAATATGTTTGTATTGTAAAAAATATGTTAAAAAAATGTAAAGCTGATGGCCAAGATTTTGACTTATATCTTCTAAGCAACAGAAGTTCTCCCGTAGCGGGTTTGGACAAGTCTCCATCCCAATTACTAATGAGCAGAAATTTAAGGACTAAATTGCCGATTCGCAACGAAAACCTCCGCCCTATTATTAATACAGGCAATATGTTAAATAAGGCACAGAAAGAGAATCAAAGACATATTTATAACAGGCATGCTAAAAAATCTGATAATTTTATTGCTCAGGAACCTGTAATGTTTCAAAACCAATTTACTAAGCTGTGGGTTCGGGGTCACATTATTAAAAAAGCTAGATTTCAGATCCTACATAATTGAAATTAATGGGAAAAGATACAGACGAAATTCTATATTTTTTTAAGAAAATTAAAAGGGCCAAATCGCGAGAGGGGAATAATAGGTACCCAAACACATTTTTCTTTAACGAATGATGATTTGAATATCACGGAGAATGATCAAGTCCCTGAAGGCGAATTAAATGAAAACAGCGAGGTCTCATTGGATCAAGAAGCAGAAATTATTAATAATGATCCAACTAATAATACTGATTCAGGTCTCCAAACCAGATCGGAAAATGATAAGAATTTAATCAATTATAATGATTCTGGCATCCAGACTAGATCGTGGCGGCACGTAAAAGTGCCTAAAAAATTCCAAGATTGCTGAAGCAGTTTGAAGTATGAATTGTATGACTTACTATGTATCATGTAAATGTGTAATTTTGTAATATTGTAAATCTTATGTATATATTCTATAATTTTTATTTTGTGATTTTTATTTTGTGATTTTTATTATGTGATTTCTATTATGTGATTTTGAAGAGGAGGATGTTTGGATAATTGAGATACTAAATGTCCATGATTGAGAGTTGTACATTATTGGTCCATGGTCATATTGTATAGGCTTTATACAAATAGGTTTAATTCATTATGACTGAGTTGGTTGTATTGTGAACATGATCTTCATTATTATAAAATAAATAAAGAATGGAATCGGATGTGTATTTTATTATTGTATGTTTATTAATAACCTTTAATAAAATAAAATAAAACAATTATTCAACCTTCAACTTCCCCATGGTCCTCTCCGGTCTGGGTTGTTCCGAAAAAACTGGACGCATCCGGAAATAAGAAATGGCGTGTCGTAATAGATTATAGGAAGCTGAACGAAGTCACAGTTGCCGATGCGTATCCTTTACCTAACATAGAAGAAATACTAGACCAGCTTGGTCAATCTATTATCTTCATCAAATCGAAATGAATTAAAGTGACAAACAGAAAACAGCTTTCACAGTCCCTTCCGGACACTATGAATTCAATCGAATGCCTTATGGCTTAAAACATTCGCCAAGTACCTTTCAACGACTAATGAATTCTGTTCTAAGCGGGCTGCAAGGCTCAGACCGTTTCGTCTACTTAGATGATATAGTCATATATGCAGATTCATTAGATAACCACAATAAAAAATTGTGTAAAGTATTTCAAAAACTCCGTGATCATAACTTGAAACTACAGCCTGATAAATGCGAGTTCTTAAGAATCACTAGCGATGGTGTCAAACCAAATCCTGACAAAATCGATGCCATTACAAAAATGAACCAACCTAAAAACCCAAAAGACATTAAATCCTTTCTGGGATTAGTTGGCTACTATCGTAAATTCATTCCAAATTTCGCAAAAATAGCAAAACCACTCACAACGTTATTAAAAAAAGATACCACATTCAAATGTACTGAAAAATGTCAAGATTCTTTTGATAAACTCAAAATGTCTTAATTACACAACCAGTACTGCAATATCCCAATTTTAACCAACCATTTGTACTCACCAACGATTGCTCAAACGCAGCCCTAGGTAGTGTACTCTCCCAAAGCGAGGTAAATTCTGATTTACCTCGCAACAAACAACAACAAACAGAAAACAAAAAGCGAATGACCCACAGAAAACTAAGCAAGTGACATACGCACAAAAACTTATTAATGATTTGGCTATAAATAGAGTAATGCCTCATCCTGATAATTATACTATTAATCCTGGAGGAAGCAATAGTGGACAATATCACGATTCAGATGGATTTACGGAAGTAAGAAGACGGAAAAGAAGAGTAGTAGTCGGGAACTCAAATGAACCTGAATCAATTTCTGCTGCCGACCGAAAGTTATGGATTTTCCTTGGACGAATGAACGCAACTACCACCGAAGAGCAAATACTACATTATTTACAAGGAAAAATTCCTGGTAAAATATTTGAAGTGTCAAAACTGGAAACAAAAGGAACAAATGCTTGCTTTAAAATAGCAGCCAATGCAGATCTCGAGGATACCATGTACGATGGAAGTTTTTGGCCAAAGGGGCTATAGTAAAAAGGTATTTTTTTCGTAGGCAACAACCTGGGCGAATTTAAAAACAAAGATGAAAGGCTCATAAAAGAATCATCGATAATGAATAATTTAAAACTTCGCACAAAAATACTCCACTAAAACATCCAAAGTTTGTTTAATAAAGTTGAGCAAGTTGAAGTTATCATTAAGAAGTATGATATTGACTTCTTATGCTTAACGGAACATTGGCAAAATGAAAACTCACTAAGTTGTTGTTTACCAAACAATTATTCCATAGCTGCGTCTTGCTGCCGCAAAACCAAAAAACATGGAGGTGTAGTGATATTTTCAAAAAGTAACATTAATAAATATGTGAAAGAAATTGAGTTGAAAAGCCTATACTTGGAAATTCATTTCGAATGTGCGGGTATAGTGTATAAGAAAAATAATGAAAAATTATTATTAGTGACTATTTAAAGAGCCCCGGATGGGGATATAACATTGTTCGAACAAAACTTTGTTCGACTTTTAGAATATTTAAGGTCAGAAAAAAACAATGTCATCGTTTGTGGTGATTTAAATATTGATTATTTGAGTGAGACTACAGCTAAACGGCGATTGTTAGATATTTTAAATTCGTACAAATTAAAAAATTTGGTATCAGAACCAACACGTACAACTACATCTACCAGCAGTTGTATCGATTACATGATTATTAATAATATAGATTATTATAATTATCAATATATATCAAAATTAAATAATATATAATAATATTATATATCAAAATTAGTCGAACAGACCATGATGTAAATATTGTGTGCATAATTAAAATGTGAACAACAATAATAAGTAATATTATTATAATTATTATAAAATAGCTAACATATCGACGTGTATATCGGATCATGACAATAGTCAATTTCTTGAGCTGTGTATAAATGAATTTTAAAATGACAATTGTGTAAATAATATTTATAAAAGAGCATTCACTTATTCAAATATGCAGTATTTCACTTGGTTGTTAAATTCTGCTGACTGTAATAATGTGTATGCGTGTGTTGATATTAATAATGCTTACGATGTTTTCTGGTAAATTTTTCAATTTTATTTTGATGTTAGTATACCAATAAAAAAAACTCAAAACAAAATAAATAAAAAAAAAATGACTGGATTAAATCAGACATACTAGAGGAAAGTGAAAGATTAAAAAACTTATACGATTTAGCCCAGGCTAGTAACAATAGCCGATTAATGCAAGCATACAAAAAAAAAAAATGGGTATAAAGGCAACATTCAAAGAGCAAAATCTGTGCTATTTAAGCACAGAATGCTTGAAGGTAGCAATCGCACTAAAGAACAATGGTTAATTATTAACGATTCTTTAGGTAGAAAGAGGCCTAATAACGGAGAAATTAAGTTAATGGGTGAAAATGGTTCGTTATGCACTGATAAAAAAGATAATGCAGAAACTTTCTGCAAATATTTTGCAACAGCTGCTATCGAAAAAATCCGACAAAACCACAATAATGATTTGGTAGAAAATCAAATATTAATGTGCCTTAACATTAAATCGTTCTTTATACGACCAGAAGTTAAGATAGAATTGATTAATATTGTTTCGTCAATGCAGAACAAATTTTCATGTGGAGTTGATGAAATACCTATTAAACTTATAAAAGAAAACTTATCCCAATTAGCGGAAGTGCTAGTTTATATTTACAATCTATCTTTTGAATGTGGGATATTTCCTGATATGTTAAAAACCAGTATGATAAACCCAATTTTTAAGAAAGTTGAAATGTCGAAGCCTGAAAATTACCGACCTATATCTTTACTACCGCAATTTGCTAAAATTTTAGAAAAAATCATGTACAATAGACTCTCTGAGTTTTTAGAAACGGAAAACATCTTGACTAAATGCCAACATGGATTCCGACCCAAACACTCTACTTGCTCTGCAAGTAATGAATTTGCGCATCATGTTCTAAAAGAACTTGATAAAAAAAGATATGTTTTATCACTATTTTTTGATTTAACTTCAGCCTTCGACATGGTAAATCACATGTTTTTGTTAAATAAATTAGAAAGTCGTATAAGAGGACTTCCACTTTCCTGGTTTATGTCCTATTTAGATAATAGAAAAATAATAACGGATGTTGAAGGTATAAAATCAAGCCCACTCTGTGTCAACATTGGAGTTCCACAGGGCTCAAATCTTGGACCATTATTGTTCTTGACCTACATAAATGACCTTCCGTCCTTTATACAGTATGGTAAATTATTAATGTATGCAGATGATACATCTGTGATATTATCTTCAGATAATATACATAGTTTAATGAATGAAATGAATATTGTAATACAACAATTCGCTGATTGGTGCAAAAATAATCATTTAATTATAAACATGACTAAAACAACCTTTTTAGTTTAAAAAAAAAAAGTTATTGATGCATCAATTATTACGTCATCAATAAAATATCCAATTACGCAAGTAAGCGAAATGAAATTTTTAGGTATAATTTTGGATGAAGGTATGAAATGGAATCGACATGTTAATACAGTGTGTAAAAAGTTAGGCACGGCTTATTTTTATATAAAAAAATTAAAACAAACTCATAACACTGAAGCTTTATTGGCTGTGTATTATGCGTTTGTATATGCTGCCATGCAGTATTGTGTAATATTATGGGGACAATGTTCAGATTGTACACGAATATTTATACTACAAAAAAGAATTATTCGGCTCATGTTTAATCTTGATTATCGAGAATCATGTGTTAATCATTTTAAGCGGAATAATTTGCTAACATTATATGGCATTTATTACTACGAGCTATTAATATTTATCAAAAAAAATTATCAAAACCTACCACTTAGAAATGAAATACATGATTATAACACTCGTCATAATAATGATTTGCATATTGCAAACTATAGATTGCAAAAGTTAAAAAACTCTCCGGAAATTATTGGAAGTAAATTGTACAATAATCTTCCCGGAGAGTTAAAAAACATAGAGAGCATGCCAAAATTTAAACGTGAGCTGAAGAAGCATATTGTAACGTCGTGCCCATATAGTTTAATTTAATTTATTTAATTTTTATGTTGACTATACCTATGTACGTTTGCATCTTATGGTGAAAATAAATAATAATAATAATAATAATAATTTACCTATCGCTTATTATTCAAGAAGATTAAATGCCGCTGAACAAAATTATTCTACTACAGAGAAAGAACTGCTTGCTATAGTAGATTCAGTTAAACATTTCCGACCAAACCTGTATGGTCAGAGCTATAATAGTTACAGACCACCGTCCCTTGCGTGGCTTATGAATTGTGAGGATCCATCTTCACGACTTGTTCGATGGAGGCTTAAAGTAATGGAATACGATTACAAAATCATATACAAGCCTGGAAAAAATAAATTCCAATGCAGATTACCTCAGTAGGCCAATTCACAATATACATACTACTATCAATTTTAATAATTTCCAAAAATTTCACCAACAAACATTGGACATTCTCGTACCAAACGAGAAGTATCTAGCTTAGAAAATATCTCTAACTTAATAATCCCATACTCATGTGATCTATCATCAAATAATAATGATTCTTATTATGTAGAAGAAAATTAACAAAGTTTAAGCATAAACCCGGTGAAGTCGCAATTCTAAACTCATTAAAAGAAAAACAAAAAATAATCCTCTTATTTGTTAAACAGTTTCATAATGATTCCTTAGAATATTCAAACTTGTTTGAATGTCTTAAAAACCTTAAGGCAATAACAGAACTCCAAAACTTAAGCAATCTTACAATTGCAAACATATCATTCAATAATCCAAACATAAAAACAAAAACTTTTTATTCAATGTTACACTCTCTATTTCCAAATAAAGAATTGTGAATTTTGCAACATATTCGAATTGAACCCCGCTCAAAAGAAGCTATCGAAGCTGTCCTCAAAAAAAATCAAGATGATGTTCTAGCCAAACATCCCGGTTTTAATAGAATGTACGACAGAATACGCGAAAATTATTCTTGGAATACAATAAAAAAAGATATTCAAAATTATATAAAATTGTAAGACCTGTCAAACTGTGAAAACAAACTTCAAACCAAATAAATCCCAAATGATTATTACCACTACTTCCAATTCAATTAACAAACAAATAGCAATGGACATAATGGGTCCATATCCCGAAACTCCCAGTGGAAAAAGATTCATCTCAACGATACAAGATGACTGAACTAAGTTCATACAAGCGTACCCAATGACTAATCACAATGCCGAAGTCGTGGCTGTTCATCTCTTAAAATATTATTCTAATTTTGGTTTCCCATCATACATCTTAACAGACCAAGGTACCGAATTTACCTCTAAACTTTTAAAAGAAATCTCAAAATTTTTACAAATCAAACGCAAAATGACCAGTCCATATCATCCCCAAACAAACGATAGTCTAGAAAGAACACATCTTACCCTACGAGATAACAATCAATATACCAAAGCAATTACGTTATGTCATTTAATGGATGATGAAAATTACAGCATCTTCTATTGTAAAAATCAAATTCAGGAATTACACAACTTTATAACTCAAATAAAAAATAAACCGTGTCAACCGGTCTCAAATGGCTTTTCGGTACTCCCGATGCAGACGACACAATCTTTTATTCAGACTCAATAAAATCTATAATTGGCGATCAAAGACAAACTCATACACTCATGCAACAACAAGTTCGCGTAATATCCTCAACCATTCAAAATTTTAATAACTCACTAACTACGTACAAAACAACGAAAATGTGCTAAACAATAATATTCGATTATTTACTAATTATTCAAAAACTACTACAAATCTAATACAAGGAGAGAGAACTGAAATCTCTGTAATAGAGCATGTCACTCTTTTATCAAATATCGCAAACGAATTGTTACTCCAAATAGAAAAATACTTATTAGATCTCAACTTAATTCTACATGGCATAATAGATTATAACACAATTAACCCTAAAACACTTTATGATGAATTAAAATTAATCTCATATAAATATTCATTACCAATTTCTCTAAACATGCGAACTATTGAAACTTATTATAAAATTATAGACATTAAAGCCTTTTTACAAGACAATAACTTAGTAATAAAATTAGGTATCCCCATAATATCGTTAAACGACTACGACCTATTTCAAGTTTACCCTCTTCCAACACCTCATCTAAATAATTAATACGCTTTCTCTTATATTCAACCTGAAAGTCCTTTTATCCTATTCTCAAAACCGAGAACACAATACGCAATGTTAAAGACTCTAGACAGCTGCAAAGAAATCTTCGAGAATCAATGGCTATGTAAATCAATTCCTACGTTCAGAAAAAACAACGAAAATAGCTGCGAAATACAATTATTTTCAAAAATCACAAAAGAAATTCCTAAGTCATGTGAAGTCAAAACCATGCTCGCAGATGTGGAAATTTGGCAAAATACCCACTCAATGGCTCTTCATCCCTTCAAAACCAATTTCATTAAATATATTATGTCACAATACGCCAGATCACGAAGAAGAAATTAACAAAAATGGTATCCTCAACTTAGACTCGAACTGTAAAGCATTCACAGACACCAACACTCTAGAAACACAAACAACCTTAGAAAACAAAACTACAACAATCAAAACTCCAATAACAGACATTACCCAAGACGATTGCTGCGTCAAACACCAAATAAATTTGACTTCAACCAATCAAATTTGCCAATTTGGATCTAAAAGAAATTAAATTTGTACAACATCGTCTACAACAATTCGACGAAATACTACAAGAACAACTATCCAAACCATTTATAATTCAACATTCATCTTGGTTCACCACAGCTACATCAATAACCTCTGGAATCGTATTACTTGCAATCACTTACAACCTCTTCAAATGGTGTGGTTTCATAAATATACTCAAGAAACTAGTCTGCTGTACTAAAACTCTTCTAATCAAGGAAGTCCTTGTATAAAAATCTTCAATCAATGCTATCAAAGCCAAGAAAATCAACCTCAAAATACTTATACTTCTTACACCGTCCAATATACACCTGACGATCAAATACTTACCTGCCCAACATTAACTTCAACTCCACATCAAGAATCAACCAAACATCTAGCCCCATATTACGTAACAAATCAGCTCAAGACGATCAACTGCTTCATCAGAAAAATTCAAACCTGCTTAGAAAAATTATGCAACTCAATTAAACAATGAACTAGATTAAAACTATTCCCCCTAGTTTCAATCTTTTACCCCAAGAGGAGTGTTAATTTACCACATTAATTAAATTAAATCATCTTTTTTACCTTATATGGTCATATCATAATTGTCACGTTCTCACGTTTTGAAAAATTGCAGAATTGCAATTTTTTAATATAAAAGCCAGAAATCAATCAATACAAAAACAGATCTTAATTTACAGTCAAATAATAACTACTTATACAGAGAGACGTCTCTCGGTTAAGTCAACATTGTAAACCATTGTATTTTTGTAACAATTAAATAAAGTTAAAGTAATTATTATTCATTAATTTGTGTTATCATTGTTCAATTCTACAACGGAGGATCTCATCAATTCTGGTAATAAATAAATTACTATCAATAAATTAGTGCTATTCCAATACAAATATGAATATACTTCAATAAGTAATATCTTAATTGAATAGTAATATCTCAATAAGTAATATCTTAGTATCTATATTGAAAGTACCACCAACAGTCAATTTACTAGTTCCCTAGTTAAGTCCTGTTGGAAATTCACTAACGGTGTAATTTACTAGTCCCCTAGTCAAAACCCGTTAAATTTGTGGAATATACTAGTACCCTAGTCAACACAACTTCAAGTTTACGGAATTGTACTTAACAACTGCCCTGGTGACAGCGTGCTAACTGTTGGAACTTCATCAACGATCGCCGACCAATTCAATTGTCGAATCAAGGGGAATCTGACAATGTGTAGCAACGTTTTGATGAAGTAACTATAAGTCTATCCTTATTTATTATATATGAAATGGTATCTTCTATCTCAAAGGATCGTTATAAATTTGTTAGCTACAATTTATAGAGCCTCAGAGTGTGCTGCCTTGATAGCCTTTGCAAGTCTCAACTCGCTAAATAAAAACAATAATAAATTTTGATTGGACAACAAATTTGTATAAGTATTAGTGAATTATATAATTAAGAACATTCTAGAACAATGACTCTATCTCTTTTTTTATATGGGGAATGTATTAATCTGTTACGTTTTTTGAGAAGGGATAAAAAATATAGTTTTGGAATGGTGTGCTTCATCAGATTAGAGAAAAGGACATTTGAGTTGAATCGAAGATGGGAAGCATTAGGAAGATTCAACATAGATCATTCCTTAAAAAAGATTCACAAAAAAGAATCCAACATTAGAGGATGCAAAAAAGACTATTCAATATAGATTATTCATTAAAAAAGGTTCACAAAAAAGAATCCAATATTAGAAGATGCAAAAAGATTATTCATTAAAAAATATTCACAAAATAATATTCAAGATTAGAGGATGCAAAAATTAAAAAAATAATTCACTGAGCTACAATCATAAAAAAATTATTCGTAAAAATAGAATTCTTAAAAATTAGAAAAAAGTAGGATTAGTTAAGAGACAATTCATTTTAAAACATGCAATTAAAAAATAATAACGTGTAGTGAGTAAAAATTCATTTTTTCATTGACAATGGTTACTTAAAAACCAACAAAAAATTAATAAATAATTTAATATCGTAATAAAAATAATAATTAAGTATTTATATTATATTAAATCAGATAGTCGCTACCGTAAAATCAAGAAAATGTATCTTGATAAAAAAATTTATTTTCGAGTCAACTAAAATTAAATAACAATAAAAATAATAATAATAAAGATACAACAATCAAAAAAACGTGATAAATAATTATAATAACAATGTATTTAATAAATTTACAACAAATAAAAATAATCTATTTTCAACAATAAAAAATGTGTTAATCTAATTTTATAAGAGCGTTTACATCATCATTTTCCTCACAATTTCCTTTATTTGGTACTTCTGGAATGTCATTTATGTATAAGCAGAACGTCAGTGGTGCTAGAATGGATCAATGCTGTAATCTCGTTATAAATTTTATAAGATGGTATCGCGTTATCAATTTGGACCTGTGCTATTCTATAAGCGAAACATGATCCTATCCCATTTTAAGCGTTTCCTTTGATCCCCTATCTCTCGAGCTTGGCCAAAAGAAATTCAAGATTCACAGTATCATGGGCTCTTGACAGGTCATATAGAGGTCAGTGACCAGTGACCAGTATATGAAGTCTAAAAGTTCTACGGTAGCAGAACTGGTTGATTTACCTTTTCTGAAACCATCCTGATTTGAAAATACTGTGCCTCTTTATGTGATCAGTAAGTCTACTTATCATTTCATGCTCAAATATTTTACAAAAAACAGACATCAATGATATAGGTCGATAATTTTCAGGTCCTTTTTATTGAGCATTTATTTGTAAAATGATAAAAGTTGCGGTCATTAATGTTAGATTCAACATCTTCTTTACTGAAATATTTTGTGATGCCTAAGATTTTTAGCCTTGGTTTATTCGTTTGAGTTATCTGCACTTCAGACGTCATCACTGCTAAGACATTAAATTATTGTGTCATTGTTCTTAGTATTTCAAACACTTATAAATGATATATCATTCTGTAAAATATTTTTAACACTTTAAATGGCATCTTCTGCCTTAATATTTCCACATTTGTTATTAATTGTGATGTTTAATATATTTTATCTTGTTAAATAGATTTAATAGATATATCTTTTATAATTTCAGCATGTGTGGGTCTGTTGATGTTGATTGATTGAAAACATTGATTTATTTTTCATTGTAATATCTTGTTCGATAGATTTTATCTTGTTTAATATATTTAATAGGTATATGTTTTATAATTTCAGCATACAGTAGGGTCTGTAGTTTTTTAATGGTTCAATGGTATTTAGTTGTTAATCATTTTTATTATGTTTCTGATCTTCATTTAGCTGTCTTAAAAGTAGGTTTTCATTGCATTCATCATTATTTATTATCATTACTTTCAGTTGTTAAATTAGGTGAAACATTTTTAGATAAGTGTTGTTCAATTTCCATACGTAGTTTTTCTTTTAAACTATTTGCTTCATGAAGTTTGATTTCGGCAATTAGTTGACTTGTGATATCTCCTAATTTTGTTTCGTCTTTATTGCACATATTGCTGCGATGGCTATTACAAATTGCTAAAATGTCACTCATAAACTTTATATTTTGTAATTTATTGAAGTAATTTCAATTATTCCAATTAAGATGAGCATTTCTGTGGGCTGTATTATGCATTTTGTTAAAATATATCCCCTTAAGGACCCACAATAAAAATATTTAGCTAGATTATAAAATTATTAATTAGCTAGACCGGTTTCGATTGCTTTGGCAATCCTCTTCAGTAGCATTAAACCTCTTAAAATTAAAACAATCTTAAAATTAAAAATATTTACAAATCCGAAAGAGACCGCATCACACTGAAACAAATAATAATAAAATATTACCCTTAAAATTAAAATAAAATTATTTACCCGATTATAATAATAATAAATCTTTATGTTACACCCTCTAAAACAATGTAACTGCCTGCTTTCACCTAAAACACAATAAAATATTAAGTTTTAATCCTAAGATAGGATTATCGTTATGAATATATCAAAAAACCAAGGGATTAGGCCTGAAAATAAAATATAAGATAAGAAAAGTTGTAAATATAAAATAAAAAACACAGAAATAAAAATAAAGAGAAAATTAGATTACCAACAAATTAAAAATTTTATCCTCGGTATACCTAAAACAGAATAAATAATTAGAATTTAGAAAAACCTGTAACAAACCAAAATAAAATTAAATGAAAATAAGCAAATTAAGAACAAAAAATAAAAATAGAATTAATTAAAGAACAATAGAATAAGTATTACCAAATGAAGTAAAATGGTGTACCTAAAACAGAAGAAATTATTAATTAGCGTACCTAAAACAGAAAAAATTATTAATTAGTGTACCTAAAACAGAAGAAATTATTAGTTAGTGTACCTAAAACAGAAGAAGTTATTAGTTAGTGTACCTAAAACAGAATAAAATATAAAATAAATAAAAAAATGAAATTGAAGTAAGCAAAATTATAAAGAAAAAATATAAAACAAAAAAAAATACAAGAAAATAAATTGAAAAAATAAAGAATTTTTACCAAATGACAAACTGAAACAAACAAAAAATCAAATTTAGTAAAAATGATAAGCAAAAATAAAAAATAAAAATTAAATCAAAAAATAATAATAGGAAAGATAAATAAAAAAGGTGAAATATAGAATAAAATATCGTATCTCGACACAACACAAATGAAACAGGTAACTAAAAGAAACACTGCCCAAATTGTGTTTTAGATACACTAACTAATAACTTCTTCTGTTTTAGGTACACTAACTAATAATTTCTTCTGTTTTAGGTACACTAATTAATAATTTCTTCTCTTTTAGGTACGCTAATTAATAATTTCTTCTGTTTTAGGTACACCATTTTACTTCATTTGGTAATACTTATTCTATTGTTCTTTAATTAATTCTATTTTTATTTTTTGTTCTTAATTTGTTCTTATTTTCATTTAATTTTATTTTGGTTTGTTACAGGTTTTTCTAAATTCTAATTATTTATTCTGTTTTAGGTATACCGAGGATAAAATTTTTAATTTGTTGGTAATCTAATTTTCTCTTTATTTTTATTTCTGTGTTTTTTATTTTATATTTACAACTTGTCTTATCTTATATTTTATTTTCAGGCTTAATCCCTTGGTTTTTTGATATATTCATAACGATAATCCTATCTTAGGATTAAAACTTAATATTTTATTGTGTTTTAGGTGAAAGCAGGCAGTTATATTGTTTTAGAGGGTGTAACATAAAGATTTATTATTATTATAATCGGGTAACTAATTTTATTTTAATTTTAAGGGTAATATTTTATTATTATTTGTTTCAGTGTGATGCGGTCTCTTTCGGATTTGTAAATATTTTTTAATTTTAAGAGGTTTAATGCTACTGAAGAGGATTGCCAAAGCAATCGAAATCGGTCTAGCTAATTAATAATTTTATAATCTAGCTAAATATTTTTATTGTGGGTCTTTAAGGGGATATATTTTAACAAAATGCGTAATTTCAATGACTTCACATATATAATACAAACAACAAAGACGTGGTCTGAGAAACGGTGGTTAAACTGTATGATTACTATTTATTATTATTACATGCAACAAAGTTTGTTTGGCATTTTGGATGTTACTGATACTGTTTACCATTACTCTTTCCTGATGTCTTTTCGTTTCCGTTCATGGAAAATAAAAATTAATAATCATCGATTAAAAATAAAAAAATGTTTACTTCATTTGCTGCGAATCGAAATTATGCCCTATGTCAAGAGAGTCTTAAACGTTGGTATGGGACCAATCTCGATGGTTATTACCAATGCACTTTAATGTACAGAGGTTATTGATTTTATTATGAAGTGAATTTTAAAAATATAGTGAAGTGTGAAATTTAGTAGAGTGAAATTACGCCTTGTGTATGGATTAAAAGTTCGGGCAGCGAAACTTTGGGGTTTTTCTTTTTACATTAAAATAAGTATTTTTTGAAATTTTTTACTTTCCCGGAGTGGTGTAACATGTCTAACCAACAAAATGGCGTCAAAAATGGAATTTTTTTTCTGAAATTTTATCATTTTTATTTTATATTCGCAAGAGGAGACATCGGTGCATATCCAAATTTTGTAGGTTTGTAGTCAATGTTAGGAACTACTTCTCATATTTTTTTGGGTGGGTTTCGTCCCTTCCCCTCCCAGTTATATATATATGTATACATACATATGGTAAAACAGTTCATTTGACTATAACTTGAAAAATATTGGATTGATTTTAATGAAACTAATATCAATAGTAGGTTTTATTACTAACAACTTTCGGTTAACATTTAAGGGAAATCCGTAAAATAGTTCGTCCAAAATTTCCAATTTAGCTAATTGTTTAAAATGGCTGCCATTTTATGCCATTTTGTCCTACGCGGTTAAATTTTTTTTAAATGTAGCTTTTGTTATTATCTTTTGATTTTATAATGGGTTACTTACCCGTAAAATGACTCCTTGATCCATATTTTTGCGAAAAATGGAAAATTTAACACTTTCTGGAAATAATTATTTGGGGGGGTGTATGAACTGGCTTTGGGGGGTGTTTTTTGCTTTGGCTTCAGAAAACTATTTTTCAAAAAGGTCTGTACGGTTCAAAGCAAAGTTTTTAAGTTTTAACCCCCGCGCTATTAGGGGAAAGGGGTGTATGGAATAAATGTATTTTTTCTGGTCTATAAGGGAGTTTTTGGGGTCCCTGATCTCGAACTTTGCAACGGATTATCAAACAAATGATAATAATTTTAGGGGGTGTACTTATTTGGGCCAAAAATTCGCGATCAGCTACTCCAAAAATCCCTTTATACGTCATAAAAATTTTTAATTTGCAAAAAGTATGAAAGCGTGATTGGGAGGGGGTGGATGTTGTAAAAAGGGCTTTATTAATACAAACATCTAAAGTTTTGGGTTACTTTAGCATTTAAAACTATTTTGACCTCTTTTTAAAATCTTTTAAAATACACCTATTCCATACACCCCTTTCCCCTAATAGCGCGGGGGTTAAAACTTAAAAATTTTGCTTTGAACCATACAGACCTTTTTGAAAAATAGTTTTCTGAAGCCAAAGCAAAAAACACCCCCCAAAACCAGTCCATACACCCCCCAAACAATTATTTCCAGAAAGTGTTAAATTTTCCGTTTTTCGCAAAAATATGGATCAAGGAGTCACTTTAGTCACTTAAGTAACCATAAAATCAAAAGATAATAAAAAATGCTACATTTAAAAAAAATTTAGCCCCGTAGGACAAAATGGCATAAAATGGCAGCCATTTTAAACAATTCACTAAATTGGAAATTTTTGACGAACTATTTAACGGATTTCGCTAAAATTTTAACGGAAAGTTGTTAGTAATAAAACCTACTATTGAGATTAGTTTCATTAAAATCAATTCAATACTTTTCAAGTTATAGTCAAATGAACTGTTTTACCATATGTATGTATACATATATATATAACTGGGAGGGGAAGGGACGAAACCCACCCAAAAAAATATGAGAAGTAGTTCCTAACATTGACTACAAACCTACCAAATTTGGATATGCACCGATGTCTCCTCTTGCGAATATAAAATAAAAATGTTAAAATTTCTGAAAAAAATTCCATTTTTGACGCCATTTTGGTGGTTAGACATGTTGCACCACTCTGGGAAAGTAAAAAATTTCAAAAAATACTTATTTTAATGTGAAAAGAAAAACCCCAAAGTTTCGCTGCCCGAACTTTTAATCCATATAACAGTCTTTTTTTGCTTAAATTTACTCCATTAATTAGTTTGTTTAGGTATATCAACATCGAAATTTGCACATAACACGAGTCTTTTTGGCATATACAGATTACAATTTCGACTACTAATCTTAAAGTTAAAATATAACAAAACAATATTACAACGACACAGTATGGTAGATTTTATAGTTTTTATATTTATTTAAGAAAAAGATAAAATTAATTTGATTTTCCCAATATTTCAGGTATACTAGTTTTAGTCCCAAGTTAGTAAAATTTTGGTATAGGTTTTCATAAAATTGTTTGAACCGTCCGGTCCGTTGACTTGTCCGTCTGTCTGTCCGGCTCTTGCCCCTATAATTCAAAATCAAAAGAGATATCAAGCTGAAATTTATAGCGTGCTCAGGACGTAAAAAGTGAACTTCAGTTCGTAAATGAACAATTACATAGTTCAATACGGTTTTGAGTCTGTAGAACCCATAGGACCCATCTAAAGATAGATAGAACGAAAGTTTAAATGTGACAAATTTCAACTTTCGTTCGAAAATTTTTTCGTAAACATCAGCGTGCACCAGTGAGGGCACAAATAAAGACAAAACTTTGGTGTACATTATCTCCAAAACTTTCAAATGTAGGCAATCGAAAATTTGTAGTTAGCTTCAAATAATGATCTCGTGAATGATTCGCGAAAAACAAAATTTAGTAAATACTGGGAAATTTTCGAAATACATCCATGATTGTGAAACTTTAACTAATTAATTCAAAATTATGCAAACATCAATATGAAACACTTTATATACAGGGTATTTCAAGAAGCAACTCAGATGATTGTTTTAAGTTGTTTTATTTGTTTTTATTTACCTTTATGTCTAATGTGATTATTGCCATCTCTGCTATTTTGTTCAAGTGACGGGATTTCTGTTGTTGTAAAGAATGTTGGAGCAGGTATTTCTGTAAAATAAATATCATGTGTTAATAATTGTTAAGTACAATTAGCCTTTTGTAATAATACGAAAATTTGTGTTTCTTTGTAATGGACAGTCAGACAGTCAGTTTAAAATGGACAGTCAGTTAAATAAGGTACGATGGAAACTACGAAACCTCAAATTTGAGGCATGGTATGAAACATATTGAGCAAAGAAATTAGAAATTATTAGAAAGTTTATTAAGTCATGACATTTTTCGTAAAAAATTCCATTAAACTATTTCAGCCAGAAAAACTTTTGATCTCTTCTGAATAACTTTGGAAGTTTTTCTTTAACGTGTTGAATCCGATAACGGAAAGTTAATTTCGTTTTTTAAGATATACGATACATTGAGTTCACTATTCCTTATTGCAAGCTCCATTGAAGCTTCAATATTCTTCAAAGTGAGCGGCTTGCATATAAGCTTCACACATGAAACCCACAACATCATAAAAAGTGGACTTTGGTTATTTGCACTACAGAGTCAATGCACTGTTGTCCTGTTCAGGTAAGATTTAAACGAGCAAAAAACAGTTCTGTTCAGGAACTTTAACAAGTGGCTCGTCTGATGTAGCAGGATACTTGAAGCAGGATTATTCCATTATTTTGATGGTCACACGAGCTTCACAAAGTTATGCATGTTTGTTTGTAAATTTCACTTTGGACGAACCACTGATACGGGTAGAGCTGCTGATGGGGCACCTTTTTTCAAATGCTCCTTTAAGTGTACTCTTGGAAACGAAACATAAGGTGGAATTTATTAATTGTATTGAGCCTTAAATTGTGGAATTCCATAATCATTAATAATAAAAACACAATTTTTATTTGCTAAATTACACTTTTTAATTATTTATTTATTGAAAATCATTGTTATCGATCGTTTCATCTTCTTCTTAGGACATTATATTTCAAGTCCATTTAACAAAAAATAAAATACTATAAATTCACACTGACAAAGGCAGGCAAAGGAAACTCCATTGTCATTCTAAAAAAACGGGATTGTGTCAATAGAATAGCAGACTACATTTACAAGGAAAGAATCAAAAGACTTCAGAGTGACCCAACCCAAAAATTTCAAACAGAGATCAGGAATTGTATAAAAAGTTGTGATACTTTATTCTCAGAATTTGCAAAATACAAATTAATTGAAATGGATCCCAGAGCTCCAAGATTGTATGGCTTATTTGAGATCCACAAAGACGATGACCGAATCAGACCGGTAGTAGCACAAATTGGCCTAAAGTAGCACACATAAGCCCTCTGTTGGCAGATAGCTATATGTTTAGGCGTTCAACCATGAACCTGTTGAACGCTACTTAAAGTTTAGTCATTTGACAATTAAATGATTGATAGTTGGTAGCGCCTACAATTCAAAATATGTTTACAATTTACAACTGTAAAAAAGTACATGCTACTAGCTCATCAATCATTAGTTACTGTTGTTTTCGCTTTGGCTTTAGACACACGGTCTCAACGCCATTTTTCTAAAGTATTATTTCAAAGTTTTTAATCACATTGAATCTCTAATTTCTGGAGGAGAATATTCTCATATTCTCTCCAAACTACTTTCGAATCAGTTAAGAGTGTTTTTATTATATTATATTATATTTTAGTACATTGTACATAAATTGGATTTTAAAATAATCAGTGTAACAATATTAGTGTAATGTGCTTTTGGATTTTATTGACAAATTTTTATTGCATGGTTTTTTGTATGGTCGAAGTTATCAACGTGGTGCCGTGTATAACGTTGCACGAAGCATGATGTTTGATTGACCCTAAATTTCTCCTTTTGTCCAACTTATTTTCCTAACCAAACCTCAGCGTGCTAAATCATTTAGCCATCAAAAACACGTGAGTGCAAATTTCATTTCATTTCTTTTTTACAGTCCAAACAAGTTCGTCCGTCTCATTTTTGTTCGGCCTTTGCCCCTACACCATATTATTAAAAGAAAGAAAGGAGGAAAAATCTTAAACGATCAACTGGACACATATAATTCCCCCTTTGCTTAAAACAATCTAGTACTATTTGTTTTGATATTATTAATCTTTTATTTTGAGAAACTAATTTATTTATTTATTTTTTAAATGTATTGTCCAAACTAAATTTATATCCAGACAAGGCGTTTTTACACATTTTCACTGGACAAATTTAAATAACAAAAATATCATCCTGATTTTTATTACGTAAACGCACAATATTTTTATACCATGCATATATGTAATGTGCAAGGTATACTAAGTTTAGTCCCAAGTTTTTAACGCTTGGAAATATTGATGCTACGAAAAAAATGTTAGTATAGGTGTTCAAGGAATCACCTAATTAGTCCATTTCCAGATGTCTGCCCGTCTGTCTGCCAACACGATAACTCAAAAACTAAAAGAGATATCAAGATGAAATTTTAATAGAGTACTCAGGGCTTAAAAAGTGAGGTCGAGGTGGTAAATTAGCAACATAGGTCAACTAGGTCTTGGGTCCGTAGGACCCATCTTGTAAACCGTAAGAGATAGAACAAAAGTTTAAATGTTAAAAATGTTCTTTATAGAAAGCAAAACAACTTTTGTTTGATAAATTTTTTCGTAAACATCACTGTTTACCCGTGAGAGCGCAAATTAGGCGTAAATTTTATTGTAGGTATTATATGGGAATATCAGTTATGTTAGTTATGTTATATATATATATATATATATATATATATATATATATATATATATATATATATATATATATATATATGTGTGTGTGTAATGTGATCAGAGTAATCAGCACTGTCTATGTATGGTATTTCAACAATTAACTCAGTCAATTGTTTGTTTTCACTTGTTTAGTAGAAATACTGTCGTTTTTATACCATGTATATATGAAATATACATAGTATATTAAGTTTCGCCCCAAGTTTGTAACGCTTAAAAATATTGATGCTACGAAAAAAATTTTGGTATAGGTGTTCATAGAATCACCTAATTAATCCATTTCCGGTTGTCCGTCCGTCCGTCTGTGGACACGATAACTCAAAAACGAAAAAAGATATCGAGCTGAAATTTTTACAGCGTACTCAGGACGTAAAAAGTGAGGTCAAGTTCGTAAATGTTAAATGAGCATCATAGGTCAATTGGGTCTTGGGTCCGTAGGACCCATCTTGTAAACCGTAAGAGATAGAACAAAAGTTTAAATGTAAAAAATGATCCTTATAAAAAATTAAAAAACTTTTCTTAGAAACATTTTTTTGTAAACATCACTGTTTACCCACGAGGGCGTAAATTAGGTGCAAATTTTATAGTATGTATTAATATAGGAATATCAGTTGTGTGTGTGTCTATTTAAAAGTGAATATCTTTTGTTATTTACGTGACGTCAAAAAAACAAACGACTGCGCATCAACACTGTCTATACATGGTATTTCAACAATTAACTCAGTCAATTGTTTGTTTTCACTTGTTTGAAATATAAATGTTGTTTTGATAATGTCTTAATAAGAAGATGAAACGATCGTTAACAATTATTTTCAAAAAATAAATAATTAAAAAAGTGGAATTAATAAAAATTATGTTTTTATTATTATTCATAAGGTGGAATGCTGCTACCTGCAGCATATGGGCGCAAGGACAGTATCCATTTTAAATACTATTGGTGTAAAGTGCACAATACATGTATACATATTATTTTTGTGGGGGTTAAAGAATGTTTACTTTCCAAAATTTTGTGCCTATGGCTACACTTTTGATTTAGAAGTTTTAAAACATACAACTGAGAAATTTCTTAAAATATAATAAAAAAATAATAACAATACTTTCGGAAATTATTTAAAATTTTCAATTCAAATTAATGTAACAAATTTCAATTTTTTAAAGTTGTACAACCTGCCTCATGCCAAAGAACGCATTAAAAAATTTTAAAGTTAATAATATCTGTCAGGATATATATATTATCTGTCAAGACAGATAATTTAATAATGAAATTCAACGATAAAGATAGCAAATTTTTTTAAATTTTTATTAAACCCAACAGAATGACCTATGTCTATTATAACATACCATGATAATTATTGCGTTTTGCTTAATAAAAATTTCAAAAAGAGATAAATAATTCGATAATTGCATGCAATGATAAAGACTGCCATATTTGTTGTCAGTAATCCAAGAAAATTTGCTGTTGTCTCTATCGTTGTATTTAATTATGAAACTATCTATCTGACTTTAAAATCTTTATTAAATCCACCCAATCACGATTAAGACATCCTTCTATTTTTAAGTGCTCTGTCATTGGATAAATTTGTTAATTTATTTGGTTAATTATTTCGGAAATTAGGACATAGACCCAAATTTGGTATTCGTTGTGTGCATAGTCATGGTAGGGACAATAAAATCGATGCCAGCGCTTCCAGTGAAAAATTTTGCCGTTAAAGGGGGCTGTCATTACTAATTTGCAGTTCTTTACATTTTAATGTAATAGAAATGTCAAATTAAAATTATTGTAAAACACGAATTAATTAAACTTAATGCATTAAAAATTGTGAAAATAAGAAATCAAATTGCACAAATATTATTTTTGAAATGAAAATTATCATAATTACTTATTTAAATTTGTGAGACAATAATATTAAATTTTCAATGTAAGTCTTAAATGCAATCCATACAATTATATATGCATCCATACAATTCTATAATTAAAGTAGTGTATCGTTACCATGGAAATGAAACTCACGAACGGAGCGAATAGAGCTTTTCCGTTGGTCTTCATAAGCTGATTAAGGAAGTTAACAGTTCTGCAGTGAGTTATGGACACCTTGTGAAGGAGTTATTATTATGACTTAAATAAATTTTTCACACTTATTCTTGTTACTTAGGCAATCTCTGTAGCTTTTGTGGTCTATTATTACCATAAATTGAAATACTCACCTACTTTTTTTAAAACTTTATCATTTAAATTTATGATTCAAGTTTTTTTTTTTTTTTTTTCATACCATTTATTAAATATACTGAATTTGATCATAGAATATTCTTGCAAATTTAAACAGGTAAGTGATGTCTTCACAACGATCTTGGTAATTGTTTATCGACGAAACTAATCGATTATGAATTATTTTCGTAAAAACTGTACAAAATGCTAACAATTAGTCTGCATTTCTTCATTAAAGTCTTATCCTTTTGTGTGTAATATAATCATTTGGTATGCTTTCCATTGCGTCAAAGACCAGACCAGAACATTTTTGCTCTCTTTATTATGTGAGTGTACTATTATGTCAATACCCGACGATTTATCATTTTTACAGAATCTAAAGTGGCCATTCAATTTCTGTGCTCAAAATTTTATGTAAATTTTTCAACCTAGAAATGAAGTAATTGTTTGAATTTAGTCTACGTATTCATAAATGATTCATATTTTTTCAAAAATTAAACGGTCAATTACATCCAATTTCGTCTCAAAAAATCCATAATTTGTTTATTTACGTATATCTAGATTTCTATGAAAGTTATTTTCTGTAGCAAGAACTTGAACTAAAAATGTTCAAAAATGTCTTCTAAATAGTTTGAATTTCTATTCTTTATATGCTAAATATTTACAACTTTGAAAATTTATAGCAGCTAACAGAGACTATCAATGGTTTATTATCGTTGAAAGTTACATCTTTGGAATCTTTCGCCCAAAAATATTTTTAGACGCATCTTGTTAGAAGTACCATAAATAAAAGTATATTTCTGTATTCTAAATAAAATGAACTATTTTAAGTAAAATTTTTTTTTCCTAGTCTTTGATAATTTAACTTGGGGGTGCTAACTGAGCCTCATATCTTGCACTTGCTGATCATTTAAGCTAATTTACTAAGTGTTTTACTGAAGTGTGAGCCATTTAGGCTGAAACTAATAATGATAATAATAATACCGACTCCAACATAGGAATGGATTCATTTATAAAAATTTTTCGTGCAAACATTGGTTATTATAATCATACGACTGTGTATTTTTGTTTGGCGATTATAAAACGCGATTATAAATATAATTTAATAATTGTGTTGTGTGAAGTCTATCCAAATAAATTCACTCCCAACAAAGAACGAAATGAGCTTCGACTTAAAAACGTTTTTAATTTTATGTCATCAAAAACATTAAAATACAATTTTAGACAAGCGGTGATGCATCTTTGAGAAAAAAAAAGATCAGCATGAGACCTGTTGGAAGAGGAGACTTGTTTGAATGACGGAAAAAATAAATTGAGTCGACAAAACGGAGATGGGATAAAATTTTAGGGATGGTTGTTCGCGATTTTCAATGAAAGTTGACCTGCTATCGAAAAAAAAACAATAGCGGTAAAGGTAAAGGGGAAAAGGTTAATAATACAAATATCTAAAACTTTTGTACTTCACATTTCGGAAAATAGATTTTTCAGATTTTAATTTCTTTCTCCGACAATTATTAATACCGCAAAATATTAAAATATTTTTCTTTTTTTTTGTCTACAAGTTCCGGATAAACGACCTCATTTCCAAATGAAATGAAAACAACAGATCTTCAAAAATTATTTTCTAAAAATTTTGTTGTAAACTCATATTTACTTATTAAAATTATTACAGATGAAGTCTGTTGAGAATATTAATTTCATGTTTCCTCAAGTACAAAGAATAAGCAAGGACTCAAACAAGGATTTCATTAAGACAAAAGGGCGAAATGAGCAAGATTATTTACATTTTTCTGTTAGATTTACTGTCTATAATAAATATTGTAGTAAAATAGAAAACCGTTATAAGTTAGAATATAATAAATTAATGAAAGTATATTCATATCAAAAAGTTAAGTTTTTACTACAATTTTTATGTGATTAATTTTAAATCTTGTTTGGGGCGAATGAATAAAAAAATTGGTCATTTTTTTCAAATTAATATTCTCAACAGACTTCATCTGTTAATTTCAATAATTTTAATAAGTAAATATGAGTTTACAACAAAATTTTTAGAAA
The DNA here is from genome assembly GCF_905475395.1 of Chrysoperla carnea. NCBI lineage: Eukaryota > Metazoa > Arthropoda > Insecta > Neuroptera > Chrysopidae > Chrysoperla > Chrysoperla carnea. The sequence continues at coordinate 6,072,083 of NC_058342.1, read as the reverse complement.
ATAATTTTTGAAAATCTGTTGTTTTCATTTCATTTGGAAATGAGGTCGTTTATCCGGAACTTGTAGACAAAAAAAAAGAAAAATATCTTAGTATTTTGCGGTATTAATAATTGTCGGAGAAAGAAATTAAAATCTGAAAAATCTAGTTTGCGAAATGTGAAGTACAAAAGTTATCCATATATATACATATATATTCTGTACAATGTACAATGTTTCGAGAAGGATTAATTCATTTAATTCATGTGTTATTATTACTTTAGAGTTATTTCATCTACAGATTTTGACATTTTATGAAATAAATGTAACAGAGTAAAAAAAGAAATTATTATTAAAATCATTAATCACACCAGACATGTAACTGTTTATATATTTTATAATATGAGCATTTTTTGAATTTGTTTTTTAAATAGAATGCATATTCCAGTTAATTAAGAATTTTGAACTGTTGGAATACAGGAGCTATTATTGAACAACAGGTTTTATGGCAACTTGAGGAAACTTCAAAAAGTCTTAGTTTTTGTGATAAATTTGACTATAATTTTAATTTACAAAGACATCGAATTTATTAAAAACCAATCTTGGCTACAAATTTAATATCTGATGTAATCTGACCGAGTTTCAGCAACTTTAAATTTCAAAAAAAAAACATTCAAATGTCCTATTTATATATCTCTAAAAGTAAAACTTAAACCTAATAGTTTAAATTAACAATTTTTAGATATCAAAATAACTTTGAAATAGGACTACGTTTGCCATATTTTGATGTAACCAAACTAATTGGTTTCATATTTTCCATGCTTTCAACATTTTGTTTGTTCTTGTTTTTTTGTTTTTGTTCTTGTTTTTTTTTTTTTTTTTTAATTTTTTCTTTATGTGAGAGATATTGATTATTATAATTTTTGATAATGTTGGTCTGCCAATACTTATCCTTCGCCTTATCTTAATAAGGACCATATGAGGTAAGTGAAAAACTCCATTTTTCTAAATCTTATAATTCTGTAAAATAGAATAGTACAAATTAGACGTTTCGCCCGTAATATCAAACAGTCAAAGATAGTAAAGTTTCAGCGAAATAGTTAGGAACTGAATTTACTAGCCAAATTTGAACTCAATTCGACCATCCTGTTAACATTCCGCGTGTTTTTTTCATAAATCTTAATACATAAATACTCGCGTATCCCGCTATAACAAGCTGTGCCCAGGATAAGCTCTTGTATTATGAAGTCTTCTCTAGAACTTTCTTCTAAAAGATGAATAGAGGCGCAAATAATAAATCAAACTTCAAAGTTAAAATTTAATAATCGAATGAATTTTTATACAAATCATGTTATTATGGTAAATGCAACGGCACAGCCTTCCTTGTACTATTAATTACTAGAATTATTAATAGCTAACGGAAAGATGTGTCCGTTACATCTACTCCCCACCACAAAAAAAATATAAATATAATGAGAAAACTTTGAAAAAATGAAAAAAAAAGAAACATTAAAAAAAAAACGGACCAAAAAACAATTAAGCATTAAAAAAATGGAGATATTTTAACCTAGATGAATAAGAAAAGAAAAATGTATTTATTTATTAGTACTGTTTTTGGCCAGGGGAAAAAAATTAAGGATAAATGAAAAATTTAACAGTAAAAGAAAATGAAAAATAATATGTTGGTTTGAATTAGGAAAATGATTGATTTTTAAAATAAATATCACAAATTTTTGAAACGATATATATTATTTTTCACTAGAATATTTAAAAAAAATTAATTAAATAAATTATCCAAATAGTTGGCTGGTTTAAGTCGATCAATACTAATAGAAGTTGGTTTGATATTAACGTCAACAACAAAATATTTTGAAAATTTTTGTATAATAGAGTAAGGTCCTCTATAATTGCAAGATAAAGGAGGTTTGACACAATCTTCGCGAATGTAACCTTTTTTTGTTTTGGCGAAATCTTTTAGTAAATAAACATTTTTGTTTACGAACCGTTTTGTGAAAAACAATTTGGCGTTGAACATTATGTTTTTCAATCCTTTAGTGGATTCAAAAACAGAACGATGTATATCAGTTACATCTCCAAAGAAATTATATGGAAGTCGAATTTCTGTTCCATACAAAATCTCAGCAGATGAAAAACCAATATCCTCCCTTACCGAGGAGTGTAAATTTAATGTAACCTATGGAAGAATTTTGTGCCAGTTATGGTAAATGCAACGGCACAGCCTTCCTTGAACTATTTTTTTTTATAATTAATTTCACCCAGGAGACTCGGGTTCGATTACCGGTATCGGAACCAAAATATGATGTCTTCTCTAGAACCTTCTTCTGAAAGATGAATTGACGCGCAAATAATAAACCAAACTTCAAAGTTAAAATTTATTAATCGAATGAATTTTTATACAAATTATGTTGTTATGGTAAATGCAACGACACAGCCTTCCTTGTACTATTAATTACTTGAATAATTAATAGCTAACCGAAAGATGTGTCCGTTACAGTATATCAAAGGAAGGTTTCTGTCAAAAGTCAGCTGTTGACGCGAAGGTGAAAGTCCCTCGCATTTGTACTTTTCTTTCATTTTACTATAAACATTTTATATGTAATAAATTAATACTACATACGAACATCAATTTAATATGTAATGTAGACTTTATGTATATTCAATGTATATTATTGCCATTTCAATCGTCCTAATATATGAAAACATTGGCATACAACTGTCGTAAACGGTACTATATATGGTAAACGGTGTGTTTTGTATAATGGTATCACTCTATACAAGCCCTTTCCATTAGTTAGATACATAATATATTTTACACTAAAGTGTTATTTATACTTTACAAACTTTGTTTCTGTACTCCAATCAAAATAGATTAATATTTTCAAGAGTAACAAAAGCAGCAACACTAAGGTTTTGAATTTCACTTGTAGAATCAAAAATCAGAAAGAGAAAAGGAGGTGAACGCTATACATATTTCATATAAATTCAGGTTCATGATGGCAAAATGATATTTCGTTTTCAATGCATCTTACACCATTCATGTACTGTTTTTCTATTAATTAAATTTAATTATTACTTGAATTTAATTTTGCACGTGTGTATATTACTGTCAATCGTAGGTTATGGTGTACTGATTAGGATGTGTTTAATAAAATACATTATATCCTTATTTTAGAATACTAAAAGTATTACCTTTAGTAATATTAGCGTCCTTAATGATGAACGTTATGATTTTTCTATTTATATTAAATTCGTATAATATACGATATTAGCTATAAACTTGTCAACATTTCGATTGACCAATAATTTTAATTTTGACATTTCCGATAGACTTCTAGTCAGATTATAGACCACTAACTTGTGTATAATATTTTAGGGTAACTAATTATTTTATACCAAACAATATCTTTCAAATGTTAGTTATGAAATTCGTAGTTTTAAGTTATGTTTAACTAAGCAGGTTAAGGCGAATCTGTACAAAAAAAGTAAACTTTGTCCGCTCAGGGCCCGCCACGGTATTTTAAATATTTTAGTTAAATTTATTACCCTTTCTTCTGAAAAGTATTTTTTTTATTTTTGAGGAGAAATACTTTATAATAACATCAAATAGCCAATAATGTGTATATATTCATTACCGATACAATCTTCTATCTTCTGTTAATCAAATACATATTCCCTTTGTCATTTCACTTTTGAACACAACAAACACTACATATATACTGTCTCTCTCATAACAAAATCACACACAAAAAAATAATAAACACACACATATATTGTTAGGCCCTGGACAGCGTTATCCTTAAAATAGTGGTTCTAATACACTAAATCAATCATATTTTTAAGTAAAAACTATTACTTAATTATAAACAAAGTTTTGTTTATAATATTATTATTATTTTTTATATTTATTTAAACTGACATAAATTTAATAATTTTGCTGACGAGCCAAAATAATACGTCACGATAGCCAATATTTTGGCCCACAATTAACTATATAAAAAGGCAATGTAAAATTATTAAAAGTATGCAGTGATTATACAACTTGAAGTAACATCGTAATAATACAGTGACTTACAAGTTTTTACTTCAACTTAATTTGTAACAAACATCGTTAACTTTATAAATAAATAATTTTCAAACTCATCGAATAAATAAAAAATAAACGAATATCAGTGCAATTTTGTTAATTTTGGACATTGGATTTCAACATTGCTGCAACAATTTAAAATAGAGTAATATAACATTGGTGTGCAGCGGTGGAATTCAACACGATTGGAGAATTGGCAAGTGTACAATTTAGACTTCAAGCGGTTCACTTTTGTGATTTGGTTGAATAACGAACCTACAGGTTAGTAAAATTTTCACTTTAATTTGAAGTTCTCTTTCCTGGTATAAAAAATTCCCAAAATTTTTTTTGCAAACTACTCTCTTCCCTATAACTAATTTTGCAAATTCAAATTATCCTATTTTTATACCATAAAAAGTTGTATAGTCCTGTATCACTTTCCTATCTTCATTTTTTACTTAATTTTTTCTTAAAACATGCTTTGTAACCCTTTAGACATGACGTACCCCTATACTTGTCTGGTAATAACGTCAGACAAGTCAATATTAAAACAACAAACTTTTAAAACTAAACGGTCCTCTAATAACGCGATATTAAAAAATTACATTTTATATGTTCTTCATACAGAACGACTCGTTAATTTTCCCCTAAGTGTTCTTCTCACAGAACGGCCCCTTAATAGCGCGATAAATGCAAATAATCCCCTATATGTTCTTCGTACAGAACGGCTCCCCTGCAACGCGAATTGTTATAACCCCTTAAAACAAACGTATCACGCACAGATACAATTACCCTACACGTTACGCCCCTCGATAAACGCCTCATACGAATACCAATTTCCAGCGAACTTTACTAATACGCATCTTATTAACAAGCGACTTTTTAATATTCGACAAAGCATGCAAATTTTGACCTTTTCAAAATCTAAACGTAAAATACTTAACCCCAAATTTAAAAGCCCTTTTCAAATCGCGGCTCCAAACTTATAATGGAAAAAAAAAAAATTACCCTAATTTTTCTATCTATTTTTCTCTACCATAATATCTCGACATTTTTTTTTACATTTTTTATTTTTCCTCAAATCGAATCTTCACGAATTTTATCATACATTATCCAATCTTTAAAACCCTAATCCAAATTCCCAAACGAGAACATTAAATTATGCAGAAAGTTTTACTGGATTTGGAACAGCCAACCAAATTCCTGAAGGAAACTGTGAAGTATAATTGTTCTCGGAACCATCAAATGGACAACCCAGAAACTTGTCGAAGTTGGAAGTGGATATTAAGCCATTGGTCACTGGAATCACAATTTATAATGGTAACAACGTATACACTACATACGCCCCCCCCCCCCGTTCCATTATATCTTATCTTAGATTTACCCTCCCTGGCGTCTTGCTGAATGACGACATTTATGGATAGAAGCAACGTATTTATGGCATCTCAAAACCAAATACTTCAAAACCTTCTACCATATGTTAGAAAAACTTCTGAGTGTATTCCTAAACCGACCAATGCAGTTCGACAACGACAACAAGTAATGGAAAATTCAAAATGGTTCACATTTCTTCAACCGCACGTAACTCAACTCTACTACTAAATCTAATCAGCACGATCATCCAAACCCCAAGAAATTTCAATTCTACAACTCTATTAAATTATTAAATCTTATCAACACAATCATCCAAACTCTACGAGATTTAATTCTACTACTACAACTAAATCTTCAACGAAATTTCATCAATAATTTTAAAAATCTTAAATCGGATTTTACTAATGTATAAATTATAAATTATTATTGTAACAATTTTTTCTATTCAGTTCAAGGACAGTAATGTTTACTATTTTTTTTTTCATAAGCGCGTAATTGCAAAATTTTTTCAATTCACAAATATTTTTTTTACTACACATACTTACTCCATATTTGTATTTGTAAAACTAAATTTTTGCATAGTTGCAAAATTATTTCATTCATTTATATATCACATTTCAACTCATTGTGTACTATTGTAAAACGAAATTGTTATAATAGTTAAAATTTTTTTTCTTAAACCAATTTATTTACAATTTCGTTACTCATAAAAATGTAAATTTCTTTTCTTTTTATTCTTAATGATTGATTTAACGAAGTTATCCTTATAGTTTTCCAAATTTTTTATTATTTTGTAAATTTTTAATTTTTTCTCTAAGGGATAACTTTACTTCTGAGTTAGATGAAAAATAATTTGCAATTATTTTCCCTCTAAAAAAAAGTCGGAAGGTGTGTTAGGCCCTGGACAACGTTATCCTTAAAATAGTGGTTCTAATACACTAAATCAATCGTATTTTTAAGTAAAAACTATTACTTAATTATAAACAAAGTTTTGTTTAATATTATTATTAGTTTTTATATTTATTTAAACTGACATAAATTTAATAATTTTGCTGACGAGCCAAATATTTTAAAATAATACGTCACGATAGCCAATATTTTGGCCCACAATTAACTATATAAAAAGGCAATGTAAAATTATTAAAAGTATGCAGTGATTATACAACTTCAAATAACATCGTAATAATGCAGTAAATATTTAACCTTGATGATCAAGCTAAATTGTAATCAACAAAATATTTATCAAATACAACAGTATTATTAGTGAAATTAAATATTCGTTTTAAGAGTAATCAAAAGTGTTGGTTATTTTTCGACAAGGATTTTCCTGATTAATCCTTCACAATAAACAATCAGGTGGTGGCAGCATCTTCCCTGGACCATACCAACACCAGTAACATAACATTGGTATCATCAATATAAATTTTTATTTATTTTTGAAACATTATGTTTTGTATTTTTTAACTATTGAAAGAAATATGATATGTACTTGTACATTTCATTTTAGTGTCTTATCTTATTATCTATATTATTTTGGAAAACAAATTACAGGTTCGAATTTTCATGTCTCTGGGAATGCGGGCATCAATAATTTCTGGAATAATGCAATTTAAATAAAATGCTTGCAATTTTGGAAGCATTACAATCTTCCAAAGATCATTATCCCTAACGATTTTTTTGACTGCAATTTCTTTTCCATTATAAATTACCAAATCGCATAATTCACTTTTTGTAATATTTAATTGCCCTTGTATTTGATAATAGTAGGGGTAAAAAGCTTACCGGTTTTTATTTCCCTCTACAGTGTAACATTTTTGTTTATTTGTGGCCAAAATATCTTATTAACGAAACGAAGCATTTAATTTCTACAATATCTTCGGTCCCAACCAAACCACCGGGACTGACCCAAGACAAGGATTTTCAAAATCAATAAACAGGCCGCATCTTTCAACTGCTACATTATTCTGTATTTCATACAGATTTAATGCCACCGTTTCATTGATACGACCATATTCCATTGATTTTGAAAATACTTACTCCCCCATTTAGTAAATTTTCAACTAAATTATGTGAGGAAGTTGTTTCTTTACGATTGATCAACATATTTTTGTGAAGATTCGCCATTTTGCATTGTCATGTTGACCCCTTGTTTCTTCCTCGACATTTTTATTGATGGTACGTTGTTTTTTAATCGTAAAAGAAATGTTTTTGCTTCCTCTAACATGGCCTCTTCACAAATATTTGGTTGGGAGTTATAAGGCCCGTAGTTTTTATCAGGTCCAGCAAACACTTTTCTTTTCTTAAGTCATCTGGGAGCCGAGCTTGCTTTTCTTTTCATAGCTTTATTGGCCGTTTTGATAAATACTTTACTAAATGTTTTACCAATGATCGTGCATTTAGGTGAAGATGGGCCTAAATGTCAACTAGGTCCACTTGTATGCGATAGAGCAGCGTCAACGCTACGCATTTCATAGCCACCTCGTTTCGTTAAGCTTGTCCTCTTCCCCTCATTAAATTTGGACACTAACGACATGTATCTATAAAAAACAATTAAAATCCTTCCACCCAAATGCTTTCTTATAATTATTTAGTTTCCAGTTTAATACCATACCTCTCTGCTTCATTGGTTGATTCGTCGAAAGCTACACGATCTGCTTTCCTAATAATGGGGTCAAATATTAACAGGCCCAACTTTATTCAATTCCCAATACATAAGAGAGAGTATATAATATAGTATATAATATATCTTTATTATGCGATGAAAAGGAGCGACGTCAAATAGTTATTATTTTTCTGTAAACACTCCTTCTTATCATACCTGTGTTGTGTAGGTGGAGGTACAAATATCATACTACATTATTTTATAACACACAACAAATATTCATTGCATTTTGTATATGCTTGCAACATTGTGTGTATTCTTTTATTATTAAATTGAAAGCGTTTTTCCCTCTTATAATGAAAAGTAAAGAAAAATTTTGAAATTTTCTTTCACCAATTGGATAGGAATGTTATTTTATTCCATTTAATTAAATATGAATTTTTTCGAATTTAATTATATATTCGTTTTGAAAATGAAAATTGGGGAAATTAATGGAAATTTTGAAAAATCAAGCTAGACAAAACATAGTACAACATATCCAAATTTCAAATTGAAATAATATTTGGTTCAAGAGATTGGTAGGAAAAACCATCAAACGATTTTTTCGAATACAATTTCTTTTCCATTATAAATAACAAAGTCGCAGACTGCTTGTTAGGTAATATTTAATTGCCCTTGTATTTAATATTAGAAGAGATCCGCATCAACCTGAAATGGTTTTAAATGGACTTTAGTAAAATAATTTATATACAATTCTTGATTTTATAAGCTTACCTTATTTTAGATCCCAATTATAATTTAAAAATTCATATCAGCATTTATTTCATATAAGTTTAATTTTTCTTACCAATGTAAAATTTGTAAATGAGCTCATGCTGTGTGTCGTGAAGCAACCCTCATAATTTTTGAAATATAAATGTGGATTCATAATTTAATAAAAAACTAACCTTTAAAAACAAATTAGCTTATCAATTTCTAAACAAAAGGTTCAGGAGATGCTGAAAATTTTCGTCATTTTTGCCCTAAAACTAACCGTTCTCGAAATATAGCCATTTTCCCACTTTCACATGTAAGTTAAAAAATACGCATTCGACCAATAAACACAATAAAATTTTAAAAAAAATCCATTATGGGTATAACATTTTCCAAATTCTCGAGTTTTCCCAAAATTTTGCATTGATGTTATTTGGAAAAACATTACAAGCAAGAGGTTTAGGAGATGCCCAAGTTGTCCGTCTTACTCTATAATTTTAGAAACTGAAAAAATTTAAGATAATTACCTTGAATTGGACTGAACTAAACGGCTAGTAGACGCTTCAATATCAGGGAAAGTTACATTTTCAGTCGAGCTAATAAATTATATTATATAAAATTTGTTTTAAAAAATTGATTTAAAAACATACCTAAAGTTTTCTGTGATCGAAACTAAACGTCTATTTATAAAAAAAAATATTAGTAAATTATGGTTAAAATAATTAGGTTATTAGAATAGCAGTATAAGTACATACCTTCTATATAAAAATCCACGTCAAAATAAAACACTTTAAAATAAATTTACACAAAGCTACAAATACTTCTTTAACTCTTTAACAAACTGAAAATTTTTGTCACTAAAAAATGAAAATATCACTTAAAACTCAGTGGCACTAGGAAAATAAACCATATTCTATATAGACAGGCATACAAGTTTAAACAGACCTAACTAAACGAGGAGAAATTGAATACACATACACACACAACGTTTTATTGCTTATATTGTAGATAGGAAGGAGAATTGTAAAAATATATAAAATTGAAAGTATTTTTCCTACCAATAATGAAAAGTAAAGGAAAATTTTGAAATTTTTCAAATGTATACTTTGCAAATGCTATTTGCTCCGTTAAGGCTATCTTGCATTTTTTCGAATTTAATTATATATTCGTTTTGAAAATGAAAATTGGGGAAATTAATGAAAATTTTGAAAAATCAAGCTAGACAAAACAGGTAGATTTGAAAGTAGTACAACATATCCAAATTTCAAATTGAAGTAATATTTGGTTCAACAGATTGGTAGGAAAAACGATCCAAAATTTAATACATTGATAAAAAATATGTACAGAACACCCTTAAATTATTATTGTAGTGTGTTCACTTTTAAAGTATACAGACAGTATTATTAAATGTACTACATTTACGCCAAACCATAACTACTTTGTTATTCAATCTTTCTTTCCATATTTTAAATTTTATATTTTCCACTCTGAAAGTGCTAAGCTATAAGGTCGACGTTCCTCAATCTTAATTAGTTATGGGCCCACACTTATCGAGTTAATATTTGGTTATTTTTGAATTGTACTAATAATAATTTTTTTCAAATTCCAAAACAGATATTAATAACCTACTATTCCACATCATCAATCTATTTATAAATGGGATGGATTGTGAATACGCACTCTTGCTATTTTTTCCGCTCTTTTTTGCAGCAATTTTAGTACAATAAACCTAGAATTATTTGATACCTCATAAAAATTGTTTTCTGGGTGTATTGACTAGCGGTTTTTTGCATTGGCCCTAGAAAATTCTCCTTAAAAAATCTATATGGCTTAAAACGTAACTTTTTAATTTTAACCCCCGCGCAATTGGAGTGAAGGGTGTTTATATCGTAAAGTAAATCAGATAGAATAATATAACTTTTAAAAGATTTTAAAGAGGTTAAAATGCTAAAGTGACTCGAAATTTCAGATTTCTGTAGTAATAAACTCTTTTGCACCTTCCTGTGCTCTTTCCTGTGTTCCTGACAGACTCTTAAAATAAAAACGACCATTTTTTTTCAAATGAAGAATTCTAATGATGTGTTGGGGGGTTTTCGGGAGCACTGATTTCAAATTTTCAGTCAAAATGTTAAATTTAATACCCCCCCCCCATTTTTAGTTTCGATAAGTTTACTCCCGAAATAATAATTATCATTTTTATAAAACGGCTTTGGGGTCGCTGATCCCGAATTTTCAGTCCAAATGTTTAACTTGTCACCCCTCCCCTCTTCCTCAGCTTACATAAGTTAACTCTCGAAATAAAATTTACCATTTTTTTTTTGAAAATTGAGACTTGAAGGAATTTTTATGGTCGCTGACCTCGAACTTTCCCTTATCAACCCTTTTCTTTCTATTAGCCCACATAAGTAGACTCCTGAAATAAATATGCCCATTTTTTTGCAAATTTAAGCCTTTTTAAGGCATGCAAGGGGGTTTATAAGGTTGCTGATTTTGAACTTATGATCAAATTGATTCAATTTTAACTCCCTACCGCTCTCTTAGCTTAATAAGTAGATCCCCGAAACAAAAATTACCATTTTTTTTGCAAATTAAGATTTTTTTAAATGACGTTAAGGGAAGGTTTTTTGGATGCCGATCACGGGTTTTCAGTCAAAGTGTTTAATTTGTTATTTCCTCCCCCTTTTTAACGAATAAAAGTAGACCTCCAAAATAAATAAAATCATTTTTTTGAAAATCAAATCCTTCTTGACTCCCTTATGCGTCTTTTAATGTCTTAATTTTCAAAAAAATGGTATTTTTTATTTTGAGAGTTAATTTATTTGAGTTAAAAGAGGGTCGATATTAAGTTAAACATTTTGACTTAAAGTTTGAGATCAGCGACCCAAAACACTTTTTTTTACGTCATTAAATGTCTTAATTTGCAATAAATGGTAACTATTATTTCTGGGGTCCACTTATGAAAGCTCAAAGAGGCGGGAGTAACAGATAAAACATCGTGGCTGAAAATTGGAAATCAGCGACCCCAAAACCTCCTTATTCGTCATTAAAAGTCTTAATTTGCAAAAAAATGGGCTTTTTCATTTTGATAGTTTTTTAGGCCACCGCCGAAAGGGGAGAGGAGGTTGCATAAAAGAGGTTGTTAGTAAAAATATCTTAAATTTTGGGTAACTTTAAAATATTATTTTATTATTATTTATTAAAAAGTTATTTTATTCTATTCGATTTACTTTACGATTTAAACATCCTTCAATGGTGCGGAAGTTAAAACAAAAAAGTTCCGCTTTAAACCATATAGATTCTTCTTTAGGATAATTTCCTGAAGGAAATGCAAAAAACTCCAAGTTGATACACCCAACAAACAATTTTTTCGAAGGAAAAAGGTACGTATATTATATTATTTGATTTTCTTAAGTTTTTCGTATTATTGAAAAGTCAATATTTAAGATCTACTACTCATCCAAATTGTAGATAATAAAATTTCTTATCGGTCTGCACATTTAAATTTTTCTGGTCTTTCGAATTATGCCCACTGGAGCGAGCAAAGCAAACGCATGTGTGTGTATGTTGCATACTTCATAGTTTTTTAATTGGATACGATACGTGTAAACATACCTATTTTGGCAAAAATATTAAATTGCAGTATGAGTGAAAGTTGTACACTCTACAAGTTTTACTTTTGATTGGACTTTTCTTCATAACATATTGTTAATGAGAAACAGAAATCTGTCGACAAACAAAAAAACACATTACTTTAGAAATAACCTTTTTAACTTTAGAAAAATAGGAAAATCGGAAAAAATATACAGATTCATAATAATTCTTACACTTTACTAATTACATTGAAGTACCTTTTCTTTAAAATGAATAGATATGAGTAAATTCTATGAACTTCGGGCAAACGCGGAAAATTCTCTTTTTTTCCTTTATACATATCTTTTAAATCTTTTTTTCCTTTACACATATGCAAATTTTTCTTTTACGAAACTACAACTGCATGCGGATGGAGTTGTTGCTTTTTTTACCTCGTAAATAATCTTTCTTAGAATGGTATTGCGGAATTCAAAATTATAATAAAAAAAATCATATATACTTGAAAACCGAATTTTTCTCGGTTCAGTTAAGCTTGATTAAAGGAATTATGTTTTGTGAACGTTTCATAGTCGTTTGTTGGCATTAGTTTGAAATGCACTTTTTAAAAACTAATTAGCTACTAAAAATTAATGTTTCTTCTTTGATTTAACTGTCATGTTAATATTGCCATCTGTTGTTGGGCAGCTACTGAATGCAGCTTATGTTGACGCGACATGTTGATAAAGTGGCGCTTCATGTTGAATCATTGTGTTTAAATTAACGCACACTAATACCACAGAATTACAAAGAGGAGGTTGGAGTGTACAGACGTGTTTTGAAGTATACTTGTTTTCAATCAAATTGTTAGCTTTATTGCAAAGTTTTTGAAAAATTAAAGTTGAATACACATAATCTTAGTGAAAGTGGATAATATACGCAAATATTTTTAATAGTTGTTCTAAAAAAAATAGCCGAAATTAAGTGAAAAGTTAAGTTTTTTTCGTTTTCGATGAATAAGTTTGTTATGTTGTATTTTATGTGACATAATATTTGATAAACAAGCTTTGATAGAGGAGTCTGTTATACTTGTGTATTATATTGTAATTTATACTGTAGTGCTTGGTAGCTTAGTGGATAGTGTATCAGCTTCTCACTGTCAAAACACTCATCATATGAGTTCGAATCCTGCACGTGCCCATTGAACATTTTACGTCATAATTATTATTTTATTTTATTTTTTTTTTCTTTGCTTAATTCCGAAGTTTTTAAGAAGTATTTTTATTTAAATTTTGGGAACGCCGTAATTTATATATATTATCGCCGTTAATTTATATTTATATTTATATGTATGTGAAAATTCAGTGACTTTAAACATATATTGTGGACAAACACAAAATCAGTGAATATACTAGTTAACTTCATGTGAACTTTCAAGTGCAAAGAAACAATAAAACCCGAACTATTAGTGTCATTTATCAAGAAAGATTACGATCAGAAGTTATTATACGAACAAAAAAGTGCTAAAGTGTAAACAAAAACCATAATTTCAGTATATAAGTGAAAAATAGCAAAAATCAAAGATTTATTAGGAATGATTTAGCAAAATCGATCACGTAATTAATGCCACCTATCGGGAAACAGTTGTACTTTTTATTATACTGATTACCAACGGCCGCTTGTAAAGTGCTGGGCATCTAACAGAGAACAGAAGTACTTTGAAGACCATACATCTTATTATAATAATAATAATTTATATATTTTTTCAAAAGAAACCAATAATAAATCATGGATGAAATTATGAGCATGCTTCGTAAAATTGAAAAAGAATTAGATGAACAAAAATTAACTATTCTACATTCAGCAGAAAAGGATACTGAACAGGTTACTCAAAATATAAATATTATACTAGAGAATAAGTTTCATGAACTGGATGTTAAATATGATAACTTAAAGGAAAAGTTGGAAAATCAAGAAAAGAGGTTATATTTCCTGGAAAACAGTCACGACAGAGAAATATTATACGTTTTGGCTTGGAAGAAACAGAAAGATCATATAAAGGATTGAAATCTTTAAAAATAGAAGAATACTGAATGATACTACGTATTACATCAAAGAAGATCTTCCCCCACATATTTTAGAAAAAAGGAAGGAATTACAGGAACTAGCAAAAATTGAAATAGAAAAGGGTAACCTCGCCACTATCAGGTACGACAAACTGATAATACGCTCAAAGAATAACGACCTACCAAGCGGAAAGAAAAGAGCTCTCCCAATATCACCGGAAAGTATAGCGCCTACACAAATCAAACAACAAAACACACAAGCTAATAAAAAAAATAAAACACAAACACGCCCACGGAGATCATCTAGTTTATCAGAAGGAATACTTAAACCTGGAATTCTAAATTACTTAACCAGCAAGAAAACCGATGGTACACCGAAAGAGCAACTAGACAAAAATAATCAATAGCAATTATCACCCCACCACTTAGTAGATAAGCTATGCCGATTCTAGCGCAATTTTGGTCATTTTTACATGTAATTTCCCATAAGGAATTCTAAGGTTCATTTTGCACTTTTTTGTTCCTTTTATGTAATGCTGGTTGCCTAACCTTAACGCATACTTACTACTAATGTATATTATTATTAAGTATAACCTATCTGATACAGTTGTTAACTCATTAGATGAGTATATTTTTTAAAAAAATGAATGGTGTAGGTAAGATTTGAACGCAGGTCCTCATAAATGGTAGTCCGTTATGCTATCCATTTAGCTACGAAGTCTTATTATAATATGTACAAAACTAACTATATAAATTAATATTCAATATTTTTTGTTACATATGTGTATATAGTATATAATTTATACATTATGACGTAATCTTTGTTGTTGAAATTGATTGATTTTTTTAATGTGGCTAATATATATGTTTGTTGTGTATATATTTAAACATTTTATGAGGATTAATTTAATTTGATATGCATTTCTTACATTTTTATCGCATCCGAATTTATGGTAAACTCAATTATCTATTTTCGTTTTAAGGAATAGAATAAATTATTCCAATAATAAAAGTAATGATTTTTTTTATTCAACATCCACTACTATACGTACAACTTATATGGATTAAATTCCACATGTAATTGACATCACTTTTTCTCTTCGAAACTTACCTATAATAATATCTACATAAAAAAAATTAGAAGCTTATCTGTAATAAAAATTTGTATCACAGGATATTAAAAGTGTTTTTAAAAAAGAAACTCAGCTTCGTTCATTTTTGTAAATTTATTAGTAAAATTGATATACAGTATGATATTAATACTAAATTATACATATTATATAACTAATTTATTAGATAATAATTCTATAGCTGAAGAGAAAACTCTAGCTAATTTTTTCATTTATTACTATATAATTTAATAAACAAGATTCTGCAAGTTCTACAAATTTTAAAACATAACGTTTATATATATTTCAATTTGCATAGAATATACAAAAATTAATTGTACATTACACATAATCACACCTCAATGAGATGATATTTTAAAATCAACAATAAAATTATAATATAATATTAAAGAGGTAATAATTAACTAAATAATTAAAGTTTAAACTTATTTTTAACCATATAGAGATTATTGATATGATAATAACTAATGAATATACAAGAATTTCACTACAAATAATATCAACGCTAATCTTATCAAATAATATTGTTTTCTTCATGAATTAACTTTTTCTTTTTAATGCAAAATTCATCTATATCTTCAACTTTTCGTTTATAGGTAGTATTTAAGGAATAGTGACCCCAAGGTAGTGTATCATAGGAACCAGGTATAATGTATCGTTTATCATCATAAGGGCTTAAAGCAATTTTTGTTTGAGTTTGAGTGTAAAGTTTAAGTTTTTCAGATTTTATGAGGTTTTGACTAACCGAAATCTCTTTGAAGTTCTCCAAACATTCAACATAATCTTCAAATGTTATTTTCGTACTAAGAACAGACCTTTTAACTCCCTTAGCCTTTTTTGTTAGCCCAAGATTGTTTGATTGTTGTATATCCCCATGTTCTAATGTGGCATCATCAAGTGATTTTGTCGGTTTTTCTAGAGGGATTGCTGTTTTTAACGTATATAATTTTGATCTTAATCCAACAAAATGGGTCATAGGAGTTCCACTGTTCTCATCCTTCATCATACCAAGCACTTTTTTATTAACACGTGGTATATTATAAACATTAGATGGATGATAGTCGCTAGTATCGAAATACTTGTAACAATCTCTTTTTATCATCTCATATGGGTTTGGGTTGCGTATTTCATATATAATTGAATCAGTATCGGTATAGAGGGCGGTGCAGTCATCACTCAACTTTGGAACCATATAACCATAATGAAAGTC
Organism: Chrysoperla carnea; assembly: GCF_905475395.1. NCBI lineage: Eukaryota > Metazoa > Arthropoda > Insecta > Neuroptera > Chrysopidae > Chrysoperla > Chrysoperla carnea. Next base: position 6,055,321 of record NC_058342.1, on the reverse strand, counting down.
ATAAAGCGTTGTTTTAGCCAAATCTAGAATTGCAGCACCAATATACAAGGGCTTATTGAAGAATATCTCCATCTTTTTCAACTCAATGGCCACCAAATTTGGATTAAAAACTGTACAAGAATGAAATTCCGGTTTAGATATATAAGCTTCCGCCCCATACCGACCCTCCCATTTTGTCACAAGCTTTACATTAGAATGTTTCCTAATATTTTCCATTGTTTTTCCAAAGACAGCATTATTCATTAATTTATACAAATTTTTCTCAAAATCATTATTGGCATTCTTTCGTAGTTTGGTATTTAAATCAATATATGATTGAAGCCAAGGCGACTGTTTAAATTTTAAAACTTTATGAATTTTTGTTAATTCTAGTCCATAGTTTAATGCTTGCTTCAACGTCCTATAATGAATTACATATCGCTCTTTATCATGAAGGGTACTCATCAATTTACTCTGTTTAGAATTAGGTGCTGATCTATGTTCAGAACAAAAAGGTAAATCCTTATGTTTATCATGAAGTTTTTCAGGATATATGAGATCAACTTCTAGGAAATACCCATTGTCAGCATCATCCAAAATCATTGAAACATCAATATTTGTATCACACCACTCAAAACCACTGTAAGGAAGACACTGACTCATCGCCCATCCATATTGATTGTTAATGTCTAAATAAAGTAAATGCACTTCAGGCTTGGATGGATCAAATCCTGGAACGTATTTATTATTCGCTGTAGAACGTCGTTTCATACATTGACTCAAACCACCGCGAATTCCTCGTTCAACAAACATCATCATATCTATATCAGTCAACAATTCGAGCTCAATATTTGTAACATACATTCCCACGTATATCCCGCTAATGTATAGTAATTTCCCGGGTCAAGGTTGTATGTAGACAGGCAGGTTGCTCTAAACGTTTCGAAAATATCCGTAAGTAGCATTATATCCGTTTCCATATAGAGATCTACATAATCACCTAAATTTGAACAATTAAATGCTGACCAAACGTTTTGCGCATGATGATACATTTGTCTAGAACACTGTTTCTCTTCCAATCGATTATAGAATGCTTCTATGTTCGGTAGTTGAGTGTAATTAAATTTGTCAAACGAATCAATAAAATCATATGGCATTACACCTTTCTTTTTCAACAATTGAAACTGATTTTCTGAAACTTTAGAAAAACGTTTCTTCATGTTAGGAAATTCCGACAAGTATGATGCCAACTTATCAAGGGAAGAAGCTAAAAATCTGTATGAATCTATGAAACGAAACTTGATAGATGAATCCTCAATGTTTTTAGTAAAAGAAATATATTTTTCTTTAGTAACAGGTAGTAGTTCAACACGCCCTCCAATTTTTGTTGCAACATCCTCCACTATCAGTATTCCATCATAATTTGACATATTATGGAAGACTACAGGAACCACGTGACTGTCTTGATAATTAATATTACATGCTTCATGTGCAGGACCTCTATAATTAGTACCATCTTTATATCCACCACTTTTCGACATAAGATGAAAATGATCTCTAACTTTCTTCTCTCCATCCACAAATGGTTTATTACATATATGACAGTGCGTAGATTTCTGGAAATCTTCCTCTTCATCAGCATTTAGAGGATCAATATCATATGAACACAATAAAATTGTTTCCACTTCTTCAGATATTTGTTTTAACTCCTTTGTAAACCAATCCATACAATCATGCCCGCGATATGAACGATAATAAGATAGAGAATCATCATAAGAGCATTTAAAATAATACCCTACCATCGCGGGTATGTGTTTTTGATATCGAGTTTTATCATCCAAAGGTTCCAAAACACTTTCAGTGTCGGCGTAGATAACAAACGGCGTTTTCTCTTTATTTTTAAAATTTTTGAATTTTAAAATATTTTCTCCAATCTTAGGCATTCTTATTGCACAATCATTCATTTTCTTACAGTTTTCATAATGGGTGTTCAATTTTTCTTCCGAGTAGAAATAGTGTAAGCATCGCTCACAGAAAAACTTTGTATGATCTTGTTTGTTTAGCTGTGTAGAAACCAAACGCGATAGATTTTTAATCCAAACGTAATGGTAACGAATAGATGGTAAATTATCATCACAATCATCATCATCATAATATTGATCCTGAATCATTAATAAATTGACATGGTTAGTCAATTTGTTTTTGGTTAAATAGCATGGTACAACATTAAAAGTTTTTCCATGTTTCTTCAGTATATAAATATTTATGGAAATTTGGTTCTGGTTTTCAAAGCTGGGGATCTGTTTTAGTGTCATCGGAAATTGTACACCTTTTAGTTTTAATACTTTAGAATAATGCGGATATTTTGAAACACGCTGGGAGTCCTTCTCAACTGGATGTAATGCTGACGTCACAGCCCACGCAAAGCATGCATTGTCATCATTTTTAACGTTTATGCAAGCCTTTTTCCATTTGATTTGATTAGGTAACTCGATGTATGAAGATCCAAGCAGTGGTGTATATTTATTTATATTAACACCAAGGTTAATAATATTTACGAGAGTCCATCCACTGTTGCGTTCCTCAAATTCTTCCAAATCACGTGTAATTGGACTGATAACATTCTTCCCAAACCATGCATCCACATCAGTATTTTGATACATTGGAACATTTGGAGTTGTAAAGTGTTTATAATCTGAAAGTGCTTTATTTGCACTCATTATTTGAAATTCTCCACAGAAAATAACGTTAACTTTTATAGCTTCATGAATTTTCAGAACGTTACTTATTCTTCGTCGAAAAAGTGCTTTACAATCCTTCAAAAACTCTTTAGGATCTTTATGTTTAAGATTACTTATAATACCAGTTCTGATTCGACTTTTGAATGCAGATACAGAATCATCCCACTTTACTCTTTTTATAGCAGTCTCTTTTCGACTTTGAACACCCTCTCCATGCTTCAACATACACTTAAGGTTGCAACGATAACTTTTTACAAGAGCCAAAGTTCCTAACAAATTCTGCTTTTGACCATTAGATTTTACAGCTTTCAATTTTTTACATATCCTTCGAACTGCAATATTACAATTTTTCAATCCATCTCCTATCTTGAATTTATCAGTATTCATGGTGTCGATAGATTTTATTTTCTCTAACAAAGCAGACATAGAACCATTTTTCACTATACGAAACCTAGAAATGATATAAGAAAAATAGGTTTTAATCATATGATTTATAAACAATAATTATAGCTCTATTTTATTATTATTAATTCACGAAGATAATCGAAAACTTCACGAAGATTATCAATATGTTATTATAACATAAGAAAATAACATATATATTTACAATTGCTTATGAATATAATAAAGGTTATACACTAATAGAGAACCCAAAATCTAATAGCGTAGATTTTCATATAAACCAAACATTCTCAATATCTATGTTTTATATACCTAAATCATATAGATAACTGCCTGTTTTGTAAGCAGGTCTTACAAATATCATGATTTGATACACTCACCCAAGCAGGGTTACTTCATTAATACACAGATAGAAAACGTTGATTTTAATAGGATACAATCTAATCTAAACAAAAAACTATTCCAGTTTTCACTTTACTTCAAACTCTTTACAGCTCTAATATCCAGATCTATCCCTTTACGACTCTAAGATCCTATAAGTATCTCAATTTTCATATAAACCAAACATTCTCAATATCTATGTTTTATATACCTAAATCATATAGATAACTGCCCGTTTTGTAAGCGGGTCTTACAGATATCATGATTTGATACAATCACCCATATAGAGCTACTTCATTAATACACAGATAGAAAACGTTGATTTTAATAGTATACAATCTAATCCAAACAAAAATATATTCTAGTTTTCACTTCGCTTTATCATTACAAAGTAATAGATAGATGACGTGTTCGTGTTATGAAACTTACCTTACAACAACAATAATCAACAGTTATATATTTTTTAAGACACACAAACTTTACAACAATGTTCACGATATATAACACACTTTTATTATAATAATTTTTAAGGCACTTTTATTATGATTATTAATAACTTGTTCACTTTCACTGTAAATATTCAACTGAGTCAGGTCAAGGTAATAACGCTGCTTATATACGTTTTTCAAAATTGAAATATTTGAACATGTTTTGACATGTAAAAAATTGTTCTTGACACTTGAAATTTACATAATAAAAATACATGTTCAAACTTGTTTGAATCGACTTTGATCTTAAAATAATTTTACACGTGTACATTAGTCAGCAATTTTCAAGAATATGTTGAAATAGATTTGACCTTGAAAAATATTATATCATCATCCTGTTACAAGTTCAAACAGGTTTGTTTCTAAACAGGTCTCTTTCTAAACAGGTCTGTTTAGAAACAGACCTGTTTAGAAACAGACCTGTTTAGAAACAGACCTGTTTAGATACAGACCTGTTTAGAAAGAGACCTGTTTAGATACAGACCTGTTTAGATACAGACCTGTTTAGAAAGAGACCTGTTTAGATACAGACCTGTTTAGAAACAGACCTGTTTAGAAACAGACCTGTTTAGAAAGAGACCTGTTTAGAAAGAGACCTGTTTAGAAACAGACCTGTTTAGAAACAGGCCTGTTTAGAAAGAGACCTGTTTAGAAAGAGACCTGTTTAGATACAGACCTGTTTAGAAAGAGACCTGTTTAGATACAGACCTGTTTAGAAACAGACCTGTTTAGATACAGATCTGTTTAGAAACAGACCTGTTTAGAAACAGACCTGTTTAGAAAGAGACCTGTTTAGATACAGACCTGTTTAGAAAGAGACCTGTTTAGATACAGACCTGTTTAGAAACAGACCTGTTTAGAAACAGACCTGTTTAGATACAGACCTGTTTAGATACAGACCTGTATATTTATTGAAGGATAACAGCAACGAAGATATAAAGGATGGTTTCTATGCCGAAGAATTACAAAAAGTTCACGATCCAAACATTTATTTAGTGGAAAAGGTCTTAGCTAAACGTGGATCCAACGTTAAAGTCAGGCGGTCAGGGTTCGACTCTTTACACGATTCATATATTGACAAAAAAGTCTTATTTTATAGTGGACCGTTTTTATGAACATACTTGTAACAATAAAAAATTTGTCATAGTGGACCGTTTTTGCGAACATATTTGTGTTTTATAAAAAAAATAAAAAATATCAGTCGATTCAAACAAGTTTGAACATGTATTTTTATTATGTAAATTTCAAGTGTCATATTACATTGCTGATTTAATAAAAAATATTAACATCCGGTCACGTGTTTTGACACATGTAAAATTATTTTAAGTTGATTCAAACAAGTTTGAACTTGTAACAGGATGATGATATCATATTTTTCAAGGTAAAATCTATTTCAACATATTCTTGAAAATTGCTGACTAATGTACACGTGTAAAATTATTTTAAGATCAAAGTCGATTCAAACAAGTTTGAACATGTATTTTATTATGTAAATTTCAAGTGTCATATTACATTGCTGATACAATAAAAAAAAATATTAACATCCGGTCACGTGTCTTGACACGTGTAAAATTATTTCAAACAAGTTTGAACTTGTAACAGGATGATGATATAATATTTTTCAAGGTCAAATCTATTTCAACATATTCTTGAAAATTGCTGACTAATGTACACGTGTAAAATTATTTTAAGATCAAAGTCGATTCAAACAAGTTTGAACATGTATTTTTATTATGTAAATTTCAAGTGTCATATTACATTGCTGATTTAATAAAAAATATTAACATCCGGTCACGTGTTTTGACACATGTAAAATTATTTTAAGTTGATTCAAACAAGTTTGAACTTGTAACAGGATGATGATATCATATTTTTCAAGGTAAAATCTATTTCAACATATTCTTGAAAATTGCTGACTAATGTACACGTGTAAAATTATTTTAAGATCAAAGTCGATTCAAACAAGTTTGAACATGTATTTTATTATGTAAATTTCAAGTGTCATATTACATTGCTGATACAATAAAAAAAAATATTAACATCCGGTCACGTGTCTTGACACGTGTAAAATTATTTCAAACAAGTTTGAACTTGTAACAGGATGATGATATAATATTTTTCAAGGTCAAATCTATTTCAACATATTCTTGAAAATTGCTGACTAATGTACACGTGTAAAATTATTTTAAGATCAAAGTCGATTCAAACAAGTTTGAACATGTATTTTTATTATGTAAATTTCAAGTGTCAAGAACAATTTTTTACATGTCAAAACATGTTCAAATATTTCAATTTTGAAAAACGTATATAAGCAGCGTTATTACCTTGACCTGACTCAGTTGAATATTTACAGTGAAAGTGAACAAGTTATTAATAATCATAATAAAAGTGCCTTAAAAATTATTATAACAAAAGTGTGTTATATATCGTGAACATTGTTGTAAAGTTTGTGTGTCTTAAAAAATATATAACTGTTGATTATTGTTGTTGTAAGGTAAGTTTCATAACACGAACACGTCATCTATCTATTACTTTGTAATGATAAAGCGAAGTGAAAACTAGAATATATTTTTGTTTGGATTAGATTGTATACTATTAAAATCAACGTTTTCTATCTGTGTATTAATGAAGTAGCTCTATATGGGTGATTGTATCAAATCATGATATCTGTAAGACCCGCTTACAAAACGGGCAGTTATCTATATGATTTAGGTATATAAAACATAGATATTGAGAATGTTTGGTTTATATGAAAATTGAGATACTTATAGGATCTTAGAGTCGTAAAGGGATAGATCTGGATATTAGAGCTGTAAAGAGTTTGAAGTAAAGTGAAAACTGGAATAGTTTTTTGTTTAGATTAGATTGTATCCTATTAAAATCAACGTTTTCTATCTGTGTATTAATGAAGTAACCCTGCTTGGGTGAGTGTATCAAATCATGATATTTGTAAGACCTGCTTACAAAACAGGCAGTTATCTATATGATTTAGGTATATAAAACATAGATATTGAGAATGTTTGGTTTATATGAAAATCTACGCTATTAGATTTTGGGTTCTCTATTAGTGTATAACCTTTATTATATTCATAAGCAATTGTAAATATATATGTTATTTTCTTATGTTATAATAACATATTGATAATCTTCGTGAAGTTTTCGATTATCTTCGTGAATTAATAATAATAAAATAGAGCTATAATTATTGTTTATAAATCATATGATTAAAACCTATTTTTCTTATATCATTTCTAGGTTTCGTATAGTGAAAAATGGTTCTATGTCTGCTTTGTTAGAGAAAATAAAATCTATCGACACCATGAATACTGATAAATTCAAGATAGGAGATGGATTGAAAAATTGTAATATTGCAGTTCGAAGGATATGTAAAAAATTGAAAGCTGTAAAATCTAATGGTCAAAAGCAGAATTTGTTAGGAACTTTGGCTCTTGTAAAAAGTTATCGTTGCAACCTTAAGTGTATGTTGAAGCATGGAGAGGGTGTTCAAAGTCGAAAAGAGACTGCTATAAAAAGAGTAAAGTGGGATGATTCTGTATCTGCATTCAAAAGTCGAATCAGAACTGGTATTATAAGTAATCTTAAACATAAAGATCCTAAAGAGTTTTTGAAGGATTGTAAAGCACTTTTTCGACGAAGAATAAGTAACGTTCTGAAAATTCATGAAGCTATAAAAGTTAACGTTATTTTCTGTGGAGAATTTCAAATAATGAGTGCAAATAAAGCACTTTCAGATTATAAACACTTTACAACTCCAAATGTTCCAATGTATCAAAATACTGATGTGGATGCATGGTTTGGGAAGAATGTTATCAGTCCAATTACACGTGATTTGGAAGAATTTGAGGAACGCAACAGTGGATGGACTCTCGTAAATATTATTAACCTTGGTGTTAATATAAATAAATATACACCACTGCTTGGATCTTCATACATCGAGTTACCTAATCAAATCAAATGGAAAAAGGCTTGCATAAACGTTAAAAATGATGACAATGCATGCTTTGCGTGGGCTGTGACGTCAGCATTACATCCAGTTGAGAAGGACTCCCAGCGTGTTTCAAAATATCCGCATTATTCTAAAGTATTAAAACTAAAAGGTGTACAATTTCCGATGACACTAAAACAGATCCCCAGCTTTGAAAACCAGAACCAAATTTCCATAAATATTTATATACTGAAGAAACATGGAAAAACTTTTAATGTTGTACCATGCTGTTTAACCAAAAACAAATTGACTAACCATGTCAATTTATTAATGATTCAGGATCAATATTATGATGATGATGATTGTGATGATAATTTACCATCTATTCGTTACCATTACGTTTGGATTAAAAATCTATCGCGTTTGGTTTCTACACAGCTAAACAAACAAGATCATACAAAGTTTTTCTGTGAGCGATGCTTACACTATTTCTACTCGGAAGAAAAATTGAACACCCATTATGAAAACTGTAAGAAAATGAATGATTGTGCAATAAGAATGCCTAAGATTGGAGAAAATATTTTAAAATTCAAAAATTTTAAAAATAAAGAGAAAACGCCGTTTGTTATCTACGCCGACACTGAAAGTGTTTTGGAACCTTTGGATGATAAAACTCGATATCAAAAACACATACCCGCGATGGTAGGGTATTATTTTAAATGCTCTTATGATGATTCTCTATCTTATTATCGTTCATATCGCGGGCATGATTGTATGGATTGGTTTACAGGAGTTAAAACAAATATCTGAAGAAGTGGAAACAATTTTATTGTGTTCATATGATATTGATCCTCTAAATGCTGATGAAGAGGAAGATTTCCAGAAATCTACGCACTGTCATATATGTAATAAACCATTTGTGAATGGAGAGAAGAAAGTTAGAGATCATTTTCATCTTATGTCGAAAAGTGGTGGATATAAAGATGGTACTAATTATAGAGGTCCTGCACATGAAGCATGTAATATTAATTATCAAGACAGTCACGTGGTTCCTGTAGTCTTCCATAATATGTCAAATTATGATGGAATACTGATAGTGGAGGATGTTGCAACAAAAATTGGAGGGCGTGTTGAACTACTACCTGTTACTAAAGAAAAGTATATTTCTTTTACTAAAAACATTGAGGATTCATCTATCAAGTTTCGTTTCATAGATTCATACAGATTTTTAGCTTCTTCCCTTGATAAGTTGGCATCATACTTGTCGGAATTTCCTAACATGAAGAAACGTTTTTCTAAAGTTTCAGAAAATCAGTTTCAATTGTTGAAAAAGAAAGGTGTAATGCCATATGATTTTATTGATTCGTTTGACAAATTTAATTACACTCAACTACCGAACATAGAAGCATTCTATAATCGATTGGAAGAGAAACAGTGTTCTAGACAAATGTATCATCATGCGCAAAACGTTTGGTCAGCATTTAATTGTTCAAATTTAGGTGATTATGTAGATCTCTATATGGAAACGGATATAATGCTACTTACGGATATTTTCGAAACGTTTAGAGCAACCTGCCTGTCTACATACAACCTGGACCCGGGAAATTACTATACATTAGCGGGATATACGTGGGAATGTATGTTGAAGTATACAAATATTGAGCTCGAATTGTTGACTGATATAGATATGATGATGTTTGTTGAACGAGGAATTCGCGGTGGTTTGAGTCAATGTATGAAACGACGTTCTACAGCGAATAATAAATACGTTCCAGGATTTGATCCATCCAAGCCTGAAGTGCATTTACTTTATTTAGACATTAACAATCAATATGGATGGGCGATGAGTCAGTGTCTTCCTTACAGTGGTTTTGATGTTTCAATGATTTTGAATGATGCTGACAATGGGTATTTCCTAGAAGTTGATCTCATATATCCTGAAAAACTTCATGATAAACATAAGGATTTACCTTTTTGTTCTGAACATAGATCAGCACCTAATTCTAAACAGAGTAAATTGATGAGTACCCTTCATGATAAAGAGCGATATGTAATTCATTATAGGACGTTGAAGCAAGCATTAAACTATGGACTAGAATTAACAAAAATTCATAAAGTTTTAAAATTTAAACAGTCGCCTTGGCTTCAATCATATATTGATTTAAATACCAAACTACGAAAGAATGCCAATAATGATTTTGAGAAAAATTTGTATAAATTAATGAATAATGCTGTCTTTGGAAAAACAATGGAAAATATTAGGAAACATTCTAATGTAAAGCTTGTGACAAAATGGGAGGGTCGGTATGGGGCGGAAGCTTATATATCTAAACCGGAATTTCATTCTTGTACAGTTTTTAATCCAAATTTGGTGGCCATTGAGTTGAAAAAGATGGAGATATTCTTCAATAAGCCCTTGTATATTGGTGCTGCAATTCTAGATTTGGCTAAAACAACGCTTTATGACTTTCATTATGGTTATATGGTTCCAAAGTTGAGTGATGACTGCACCGCCCTCTATACCGATACTGATTCAATTATATATGAAATACGCAACCAAAACCCATATGAGATGATAAAAAGAGATTGTTACAAGTATTTCGATACTAGCGACTATCATCCATCTAATGTTTATAATATACCACGTGTTAATAAAAAAGTGCTTGGTATGATGAAGGATGAGAACAGTGGAACTCCTATGACCCATTTTGTTGGATTAAGATCAAAATTATATACGTTAAAAACAGCAATCCCTCTAGAAAAACCGACAAAATCACTTGATGATGCCACATTAGAACATGGGGATATACAATAATCAAACAATCTTGGGCTAACAAAAAAGGCTAAGGGAGTTAAAAGGTCTGTTCTTAGTACGAAAATAACATTTGAAGATTATGTTGAATGTTTGGAGAACTTCAAAGAGATTTCGGTTAGTCAAAACCTCATAAAATCTGAAAAACTTAAACTTTACACTCAAACTCAAACAAAAATTGCTTTAAGCCCTTATGATGATAAACGATACATTATACCTGGTTCCTATGATACACTACCTTGGGGTCACTATTCCTTAAATACTACCTATAAACGAAAAGTTGAAGATATAGATGAATTTTGCATTAAAAAGAAAAAGTTAATTCATGAAGAAAACAATATTATTTGATAAGATTAGCGTTGATATTATTTGTAGTGAAATTCTTGTATATTCATTAGTTATTATCATATCAATAATCTCTATATGGTTAAAAATAAGTTTAAACTTTAATTATTTAGTTAATTATTACCTCTTTAATATTATATTATAATTTTATTGTTGATTTTAAAATATCATCTCATTGAGGTGTGATTATGTGTAATGTACAATTAATTTTTGTATATTCTATGCAAATTGAAATATATATAAACGTTATGTTTTAAAATTTGTAGAACTTGCAGAATCTTGTTTATTAAATTATATAGTAATAAATGAAAAAATTAGCTAGAGTTTTCTCTTCAGCTATAGAATTATTATCTAATAAATTAGTTATATAATATGTATAATTTAGTATTAATATCATACTGTATATCAATTTTACTAATAAATTTACAAAAATGAACGAAGCTGAGTTTCTTTTTTAAAAACACTTTTAATATCCTGTGATACAAATTTTTATTACAGATAAGCTTCTAATTTTTTTTATGTAGATATTATTATAGGTAAGTTTCGAAGAGAAAAAGTGATGTCAATTACATGTGGAATTTAATCCATATAAGTTGTACGTATAGTAGTGGATGTTGAATAAAAAAAATCATAACTTTTATTATTGGAATAATTTATTCTATTCCTTAAAACGAAAATAGATAATTGAGTTTACCATAAATTCGGATGCGATAAAATGTAAGAAATGCATATCAAATTAAATTAATCCTCATAAAATGTTTAAATATATACACAACAAACATATATATTAGCCACATTAAAAAAATCAATCAATTTCAACAACAAAGATTACGTCATAATGTATAAATTATATACTATATACACATATGTAACAAAAAATATTGAATATTAATTTATATAGTTAGTTTTGTACATATTATAATAAGACTTCGTAGCTAAATGGATAGCATAACGGACTACCATTTATGAGGACCTGCGTTCAAATCTTACCTACACCATTCATTTTTTTAAAAAATATACTCATCTAATGAGTTAGCAACTGTATCAGATAGGTTATACTTAATAATAATATACATTAGTAGTAAGTATGCGTTAAGGTTAGGCAACCAGCATTACATAAAAGGAACAAAAAAGTGCAAAATGAACCTTAGAATTCCTTATGGGAAATTACATGTAAAAATGACCAAAATTGCGCTAGAATCGGCATAGCTTATCCACCACACCTCCCAACGCCATATTGATTTTTACAGCGCTACTATTGGTCAATGACGTCATCTATCCCCTCCAACTTCGCATTCACCTAGGTTTGCCCTTTTTTGAAAAGTGTACCATCCATCTGCGCCAGGAGTGGGCTCGATTATCTCATCTAACGTCCAATTCCCGCCCCCTTTAACCCCCACTTCCAAGAAACACACTCCTGTCAACCACGCACCACCACTTTAAGCCCCACTTCCACCAAGAAACACACTAACGCTCTGTCAGCCACGCCCCACCACACCTCCCAACGCCATCTTGATTTACTATTGGTCAATGACGTCATCTATCCCCTCCAACTTCGCCTTCAACTGAGGTTTCCAACATTCACCTAGGTTTGCCCTTTTTGGAAAAGTGTACCATTCTTTTGTGCCAGGAGTGACCTGACTCTTCTACTCGCCCCCTCCTCCTCAGGCGACAACCATTTATGAAAACCACAACGCTAGATCATTAAATCTTCCAAGCCGGTTGGTCACCGTGGAAGATCACGACCACAACCCTCCAAGGAAAGAAAGAGAAATAAACAAATACAACATTTGCACCTTCAATGTTCGAACCCTCTCGTCTGCAACAAAATTGATAGAGTTAAAAGAAGCTTTAAAAAACATCAATCACGATATTTTGGGCCTGTGCGAGATTGCTAGATGGACAGATGATCTGGTAAGGGCAGCAGGGAAAAATTGGACAACCCTTGCCAGAAATAAAGAAAGATGGAAGGCCTTGGAGGAGGCTTTTACCCGCAGGGAGTCCATGTAAGCCATGACAGGGCAATGATTTGAAGTCGTTGAGTTAATATATTGTTTATTGAATAATATGTAATGATTGAATAATGAATTAATATGCAACTGAGTTATTTATATAAATTGTATTGAAAAAATTTTTTTTTCATCGAGAATTATTTTAAATTTAAATTGTATAAATTTATATTTTATTTTAAAAATGAATTGTTTTGGCTGCATGGAATTAATAAAGCTTTATTATAATACCACAATGATTTACGGGATAGCGTTTCGACTTTTATATTTTGTGTGAAATATGATTTTTAAAGTAAAAACTTGAGATGATAGGGGAGAGATGTATCAATGGTTTTAGGACCAGCACTATTAAATAAATAATATTCAAACATTCATAATAAATAATTAAATTTTTTAATTTACAATTCCTCTGTTTCACGCTTGCTTGTGTATATAAATGACACAAACATCTAATGTCACTTATCACCGTTAATCTTTTCTTTTTAATGAACGAATGTTAATTATATTTTTAGGTTTGTTTTTGCCATAAATAAGGCTAGTAAAAACATACAATTTTTCAAAGGATGAATACGAATGTTACATGAAATAGTTTATTATTTTTGACACAAAAACCAATTTCATCATTAATCAACTGAAATATTTCATTTATACATAATAAATACATATAAATCTATTATATATAAAAATCTAACAGTGCAAATCAATCGACTATTTCCTAGGCCACATATATTACTGCGACCAAAAGTATGGTATGTGTCATTTGACGCTCAATAATTATGTTAAAATGTATGAGCAAACTGGTTCTCTACGTACAGGATATAATCCACATAATAAGGGTTTTACCGCTGAACATGAGAAAGAACTAGTGCAAAATTGTACTACTGCTTCGAAATTATATTTTGTTTTACAACGATAAATGAAGATAAATGCGAAGAACTCCTACTCTATCGGTAATAAATCCAGAAACAACAAGCCTAGCTCCTGCCATGAATTTTAATAAACCCAATCTTGATAAATTTTATACCAATCTGAGCTCATTATTTGACCGTTGGAATTTTGCACCGCAAAACATATATAATATTAATGATACATGGGTAACTACAACTCATAAACCACGATAGGTTTTAGTGGAAAGAGGGGCAAACCAAGTTGGATCAATAACCTCACAAGAACGTGGTATATTAATCACAGTGTTTTTGGCTGTAAATGCAATTGGTAACTATGTACCGCCATTTTTCCCCAGAAAAAATGTTCATCCATATTTTATAACGCATGGTACTGTTGGTTCTAATGGATCTGCAAACAAAAGTGGCTGCAGGAACAAGATCTTCGGTAATTCATGCAATATTTCGTTAAAAATACAAAACCAAGTCAAGATAATCGTTTATTAGTAATATTGGACAATCATAGCTCTCACATAGTTTTCTTATTATTAATTTTTGGAGGGACAATTTTAACACAATATTATCCTTCCCTCCACATACATCACATAACCTTCAACCGTTGGAGAGATTAGTTTTTTTGCCATTTAAATCAAAATTCGCTGGACAACGAAAAACGGCTGGGTTTTAATGCACGGTATATACTCTTTTAATAATCAAATTTATAATGAAAATAATTTTGCTTCTGCTATTGTTACAGACATTTCTTTTGAACCACCACTTAACTAATCTCAAACAATGCGATCAATTAAAAATATACGCCCTTTACACAAAGAAAAATTTAATGGTATGTCCAGTTTTGGCAAAGGTAGGAAAAAAGGCGAAAAGGCAATTTAAACGGATAGTCCATAGCAAGAATTACTGAAAAAGATCACTTCAAAAAAACTAAAGAAGCAAATGCTATGCAAAAAAATTCATTCAAATATGAACCCATTTGTACTTTTAGATCGGGAAAGCTAACGCTTTTCAACCTAAAATTATAGTTTCTATTCTTTCATTAAAAACAAAATGTATTAATGTAGATTTATTAAATATTAAATAAATTAATTTTTATAAAAAAAATTTTGTATATTATTTCAAGATTTATTATTTCAGCATGCAATACAGTCGGAGTTTATTTGTTTTAGATTTCTACCACCCTGGGTAATGTAATGATTGCCCCGTCGATTGTGGCAACTATTACATTCATAGATGATGTGTAATATTTCTACCACTTTAAAGATTGTAATAATCGTCCCTTCCAATGTAGCAATTGTTACATTCACAGTTGATGTGTAAGATTTCTACCACTCCAGATAGTGTTACAATTATCCCTTAAAATGTGACAAATGTTACAGTCCCAGTTTAAGTGTAACATTTCTGCCACTCAAGGAAGTGTAATAATTGTCCCTTCCAATGTGACAATTGCTACATTCACAGATGATTTGTAACATTTCTACCACTCTATATAAGTGTTCAAGTTGTCCCTTTAAATGCGGAAAATGTTACGTCACAGTTGATGTGTAGCATTTCTACCACTGGTAGTGGTACAATTGCTACCATGGGTAGTGGTACAATTGGTCCTTCTGATGTTGCAAATGTCACAGTCGAACGTGGTTTGTAACATTTGACTTAAGGTAAGGCCACCAGGCAAACCAAATTGTAAATAAAATTTTTCTTGTGCATCATTTCGAATTTTTTACAGAACCAATTATGTAGCTTATTAGTTAAGGCATTCCGAAGTACTAAAACTCTATGATCACTCTATAAAAAGTTATGTATATTTAAATATTTTTTGTAATTACCGAGACACCTTAGCCTATCTAAGTAAACTTAGTTAACAGCATTCAATGATATAAATATTCATTTGTACCTGGGCTAATCTCAGTAGCCCGTTTCGAGAACACATAAAATAATAACATACACACTTAGAAAGTTGAAATATACACACTATGAAAGTTATATATTTACGCGTTTAAACATACAAAAATACATAACCAATGGAAAATATTTCTTCCTCTTTTCAATTATTGATTTTTTTATGAGCTTTTATGTTAAATTTCATTGACAACTGTCTACCGTTGATCCTTAATTGAAAATAGAAAAATTTAACCCCTTACCCGAAGCATTCCTGAGAAATATCGAAGCGGGAAACAAAGTAACCCCACGTTATCATCTTACATCGTGAAAAATGTAGCGGAATCTCGATGGAAATGAGACAGTAGAGTACCAAACGGATGGTATGGTAAACTTTCTTAGAAATTGGGTATAGATTCCTAGACTACTCACGCGAAAATCGTTCCATAAGTAATAATGACTGGGATAAAAACTTGCAGTTAATAAAACGTATCCAATGACCATATGTATCATATCCAATGATATGATACATACGATGGTTTGCAAGAAAATAAAATTTCTTAGTCACCATTTTATGATTAAACCTTCTGATGGCTAATACAAGGAATTAAAATTCTTTTAACTCTTAGTGTGATTGAAAAGATTTAAAAAAATAGAAAATTATTCCATTAGTTTTTCTCCTGAGGCGTATCTGAGTTTTAGGACTTGCTGGTTGTGCTAGTTGAGACTTTCGATCTACTCAGCAAGTACAATCACATTCAAGTTTTGATTGTCTAGTCAAATGTTTTGCCCGCTGAATGCAAACTAGTTCGATTATTTAAGGCATTTTATACCCCAATCTGCAAAAAATTCCTAGTGAACTGAATTTGTCTTTTATTATGGCGTTGTAATGAAGGTGTGCAAAATCGACATTGGTCAAAAGGTCAAATTTCTCTCAAATATCTTGCGAACTATTGCTCGGAGGTCAATAGAGGTCACTTTAAAAATTATTTTTCATGAAAAAGCGTCTTCCATTTTTTTGTAAAATTCACCGTAAACTAATTATTGTTATTGCAAAATGTCTTACGTCAAAAATAGTATTGATTTAATAAAAAAATGAACGATACAGAATTCGCACCGAATTCGGTTTAAATATTATTGGATGTCAAAGCTTTGTGTTCCAATACCAAGAGCAATAAAGACGCTGGGAAAATAGTTTAAAAATAAAGGATTATCCATGGATGAAGTAACAGAATTGTAAAAATAAACACGCCTATGCATGAGGCAAAATGTGTTAACCTTCGAAGGTAAATACTACAGACAAACCTTTGGGACCTCTATGGGCAATCCGTTATTTCCAGTCTTGAGCAACATCTTCATGTCAGATCTAGAAGAACAAGATAAAGATTTTCTTTATCCTTTCCAAGATAATCTTTTTTTCTTAATAACTATAACAACTTGTACAATCGATTTCACACAATAGAAATCGAAAATGACGGTTCAATTCCGATCCTAGACATAAGAATTTATAATGACACCAATTATTGGCAGCTATAAATTTGACATGTAAAGGAAACCAACACACACTGAAAGGTACATGGTACAATAAAACTTATTGGAAAGAGTTGAAGCACATCCAGCAACTCGCAATATACAACGGTTTTGATCCAAAAATAATAAAAAATATAATCCGAAAAACAAAATTCAGAATATTGAGAAACAATTCAACAACATTGAGACAAGAACAGAACAGCATCGATAAGAAGAAATGGTGCAAGTTCACATATTTTCAACCATGCATCAATAAAATAACAAAATAACTTGGAGAACATAACCTGAAAAAATCTCCAATCAGTAGAACTAAATTGAAAGTTAAATAAAGTGAAGAACGAATAACAGTCAGGAATCTATTCTATTGGATGTCAAAATTGTTGGAAGAAATATGTAGATCATAGTAGAAGACCAATTATTAGAAAATTTAGAGAACATAGGGGGCATTTAAAATATGTAAGAATAGAAAATATATGTGTAGCTACTCACGTTATTGAAAATGATCATAAAATCAACCAATCTAACTTTAAACTTCTAAAATCAGTTCCCAACCCTAGCGAATTAGATGTTTATAAAAGCATCTACATTGAAAAACAGGGTAATGAAATAATGAACTTGGATTATAGAGTTCAAATTCGGATTTAAAAAAAATTGCAAAATCAAGGTTGAATTTCTATAATAAGTAATGGATTTTGAAAATAAAAGATTATTAACTTTCATGATATATTTATAGTTTTGAATTTAAGTTTGATTTTGTAATTTATACTTCGTGGAATGAAGATGAAAATAGGGTACAACCTCCGAAATCCAAGTAACTGAATCGATTTTGTTGAAATTTTGGAAATAACCTCTACTTACCATCCTATTAAAAATCTATATCATGTCGAAGGGCGCTTTTTATCCTAAGGGGGTGAAAACTACCCCTTATTGAAAAAATTCAATAAAAATTAATAAAAAGTGTTTTAAGGGCTTTGTAAGAGTGGGGAATGATAAATCATGTTGAATATGAGTTGTGCCATGATTTGGCAAAGGTTGTGACCAGCGGTGGGTAAATCAGATATGTAGATCAGATGTATTTCCCTCGCCGTTTTGGAATACAAAATGCCTGTTCTCTATGAAAGACTTTATTTTAAATAATAGTTCCAGATGTCTACTCCGTGAAACGCCTGTGATATATCAAGGCAGGCACTCGTAAAGTGCTATAGTAAGTGATTTCGAGCGACTTTCCTATTTGGTTCATTCAGATCAATAGTGTTCCGATGGGATGTGTAGCAAGGTAATGGCCCAGTATGATTTTGGATATTCTGGTTGTTTGCTTTACTCTATAACTTTATTTTTGGACAACTTTCTATTGGACTGAAAGGGATTTGAAGGCTGGAAATTGCATTGTATAAACCTGTAAGTTGTCTCAACCCAAAGTTGGTTAATTCTTGCAACACTTCTTTGGTAATGAGATCATAGCCTGGAGTCTTCTTGGGGTAAATATTTTGAATTACTCTTTTAACTTTGTTTATTGTGAAAAGTCTGGGTGTAATTTCAAATCTGGATGGGATTTCAGAAATTTTATGATCTTTGCCTCGTGTTCTAGTGAGCCTTCATAAAAGTGGGCCTGAAAGACTTTGACTTGATGTTCAGAGAAAGTCGTATTTATGCCGATGCAATGTTTTATTGCCATAGCTTGAGGTGCATCCTTTTCTCAGTGATTACATCCAGAATATGACAGAATTTCAATTAATTTTCAGATTTAAACTGGCTTATCGTGGTCGAATTTCATTCGAAATTTTGAATATCGGTGTTGAAAAACTCAGCAACACCCATTATCTCATTTTCTGTTTGCAGGGTACATTGAATGTTTCGCTTATAAGATCACGAAAGAGAACCATAAGTTAGTCATTTTTTGTGTGTAATGTGAATTTTTTTTGTACTTTCATTGACCTCAGTTTAGACCTATACTAAGATACGGGAGTGGTCCAATAATAAATCGCAAGAACTTTAGGAGGATATATTGTCGTTGGCATTCGTTTTTTTGATACAGAAGTTAATTAAGTCAGATATTTTTCGTTTGTCCGCAGGCTAGCATGGAGATTGACCTATTGAGATTACATTCACAGTTTTTGCCTGTACATATTTCAAAGGTCACGGCCTTTCGGTGCAATGAGCCCGGAGTCGAATATATATGTTTGTGGTTGTAGTCGCCAGCGCCCCCAATTTCCTTATGTTTTGAAATAACCATTAAACTGTTCTTCCTTGATGGTGTGCTAAGATGGGCAAGAGAGTGCTGAAATATACTTTCACGATGATCGCTTGAATTTAGTCTGCAGTATGGTTCAGGTCGATTATGTTTGATGTTGTATTTGATCAATACACCTGGACCTTCATGTGTTTTGCCATCTGTATACATGGTATGATATAATATGATATCTGAAACTTTGAATGGTCCTGGATTTAAAGTGGGTTGCGGACATTAGCAATATGTCAGCCTTCTTTCCCTTGAGAGAGATTTTTTACTCATTTTAGTTGTTGGACAGGCCATTATCACTCCATACACAGAGTTTGAATGCAGTAATTGTAATAGCAATCTTGACATGAGTTCGTCTAACATTTGGATCATCTTTAGCATTTGCTTCATTAGTGCTTGTAGGGATTCATTGAAGGTTTGACGAATTTCTTGTATATTTTGTTAACTGTTCGCGTAGTTATTATAACTATGTGGATTTCAGTCACTTTTCACGATTAATGCATATATTTTCTCTGTGTTAGTGTTATTCTGATTTTCCCCGGTTGTTAAATTTAATCTGTTGGCCCGGTGTTTTTTACGAAGAAGGGTCGGAAACTTGATATTTTGAAATTCGTTATAAAAAATCCATCCCTTATAATTGATGGAGTGATTCCTTTCACAAAGTATGCATTTCACATAATCAGATCGTGCTTTTCTGGAGCAGTTAGTGGTGTGATGAAATTCTATCCATTTAGCATTTTTGGGTTGCCTGTGGCAAAATTTGAGTATCTCCGTACTGTTGACAGTTGGAACATTGAAGATTAACGCGTTTCGGTCTGGGTGGCTCAATTTAATATGGTAGACATCTTTGTTGTTAGAACGAGGTTCCAGAGATATATAGAATATTGATATGGGTTGTTTTGCTCTGCTCTGTTTTATGTTCCAAATGTTAGTGGGTGTATCATGCTGTTCTTCTAAGGTCTGTTTGAATTCTTCTACGTCAGTTTACGGATGAATTCATGTAAATACAACCCTGAAGGTCCTTTCCTGCTTGGGTTGATATATAAATTCCTATAAGGAAAAAAAATTTTTGTTTTGTATGTGTTGGAGTAAGACTCAGGGGTTTTAGCTTTGATTTTTACACATTTATTCTCAAAGACTATATTTTCGTAACTTCCATATACTTTCTAATACATTTGAAAGGAGCTTTATCTTGATAACTTTGTCAAGAAAAAGTGGAGGAGGTGTGGATAATTTGTTGCAATACAGTAGCCTTAAAATAGTTATTGCAAATACGATTTTGGTTATTTATTTCTCAAATGCCTTACTAACATATGTCATTTAATAACATACTCCTTTGGATGCATGTATCATGACTAAATAATAATAAAAAACTGTAGAGTAAAACAAAATAATAAAGTAAAAAAGTAAATAAAGTAAAAAGTAAAGCAAAATTCAAGCGTGGTGAAATGAGCACGGAGGACGGTGAACGCAGTGGACGCCCGAAAGAGGTGGTTACCGACGAAAACATCAAAAAAATCCACAAAATGATTTTGAATGACCGTAAAATGAAGTTGATCGAGATAGCAGAGGCCTTAAAGATATCAAAGGAACGTGTTGGTCATATCATTCATCAATATTCGGATATGCGGAAGCTCTGTGCAAAATGGGTGCCGCGCGAGCTCACATTTGACCAAAAACAACAACGTGTTGATGATTCTGAGCGGTGTTTGCAGCTGTTAACTCGTAATACACCCGAGTTTTTGCGTCGATATGTGACAATGGATGAAACATGGCTCCATCACTACACTCCTGAGTCCAATCGACAGTCGGCTGAGTGGACAGCGACCGGTGAACCGTCTCCGAAGCGTGGAAAGACTCAAAAGTCCGCTGGCAAAGTAATGGCCTCTGTTTTTTGGGATGCGCATGGAATAATTTTTATCGATTATCTTGAGAAGGGAAAAACCATCAACAGTGACTATTATATGGCGTTATTGGAGCGTTTGAAGGTCGAAATCGCGGCAAAACGGCCCCATATGAAGAAGAAAAAAGTGTTGTTCCACCAAGACAACGCACCGTGCCACAAGTCATTGAGAACGATGGCAAAAATTCATGAATTGGGCTTCGAATTGCTTCCCCACCCACCGTATTCTCCAGATCTGGCCCCCAGCGACTTTTTCCTGTTCTCAGACCTCAAAAGGATGCTCGCAGGGAAAAAATTTGGCTGCAATGAAGAGGTGATCGCCGAAACTGAGGCCTATTTTGAGGCAAAACCGAAGGAGTACTACCAAAATGGTATCAAAAAATTGGAAGGTCGTTATAATCGTTGTATCGCTCTTGAAGGGAACTATGTTGAATAATAAAAACGAATTTTGACAAAAAAATGTGTTTTTCTTTGTTAGACCGGGGACTTATCAGCCAACCTGTTATGGTTGAAAATTATAACAAGGCTTATTGTTTTCATTATCATATTAAATTACAATCCTTGAAATTGGACGAACATATATGGCTGAGACTCTACGGCTTCTTAATTGGGAAATGTATCATTCATTAAAATTTTCGGAAATTATAGATTCTGATTGTTCCCGATTATAAGATTAATAGTCTTCACCGACCCAAAGTCTTTGTAGTTTAGGGATTTGCCTCTAGTGAATTTATTATGTATCAAAGCTTTGGAATGAACGAATGTCAAATAAAAACAAAAGAAAATAATACACAACCGAGGTGTTATTTATGTACCCTACATAAAATATGTTGAGTATCAATGCATGCGTATTGTAAGAACTGTTTATAGTAATAACTTCACTTATTGTTTCGAACACCTGCTTCACTGAACGTTTTTAGACTTGTAGGTCTGAATTAAAAACAATTATAAACTTTTTCTCCAAGCAATAGTAGGCATATTATTTTAACCAAGGTTCCAAAATGTTAGTTCAGAAATTTAGTAACAAGAAAATAATATTTTGTCAATATTTTTCTTTCTATGTGATGCAAGCCTGTTGAAACTATTTCGTTATCGTAGCCGATGTTTAAAATTAGAGGCAAATTTGAGTATTTAACAAATGAATAATGAAAAACAGTAGATATTTTATAGAACAGTAACTTAAACTTAAGTAATGTTTTATCAAATTATTCTAGAATGTTTTATTTAATACGAAAATCATCAACATTTTATTTCTATATCCAATACGTATATCTTACCCAAAAAAAATACGTCCCATTTTACTTCACAAGGGCTGCAATTTGGCAATGTGGACCCAAAAAATCATTTTAGAGATATTTCCACGATTATTTTCTGAACGATTCATGTTTCTAATCGTTGCAAGCATTAAATATTAATATCATTAAATATATCGTGTTATTTATTCGTCCAAATACATATATATAATACTAGCCGCTTATCGCTTGCTTCAGTGAACAAATTCAATTAAAAAAAAAGATTATCATGGTACAGTTTTTAATTTCTTTGCGCTCAATTATTCCCCATCCCGTCCATAAATTATCTTGAAACATTCCAATGCACTGTCAAATATTTAATATAAATATCGAGCATTTTAGAACATTTGAGAGTATTCACAACATTTAAGATTATTATTGAACGTTATAGAATTTTTTTGAAAAATCTGAAACATCTTAGCAGAGTACCCATCACAGCCATTAATTACCGTGACCAATCTCCCATGGTACACGAGAGCAGTCTTGGAGCCACTAACTCCTGCACCCGATTTGAAAGCTTGTATGAATCCGTAGCTAAAAGTTGTTCCTTTATTTACCGTGTTGAAAGAATGAAAGATTAAATCAATTTCCGCAAATTGATTTGTGAGAAGTAATCTAAAGCATTTTATTTTATTTGAAAAAAAAAAAAAAATTATAAATTGCCGTACAAGTTATTTTCCAAGTCTGGCATCACTCGAAACGTGTTTATGATTGGTCCAAAATCTTATATTCGGACCAACGTTAAAAAATTTGAAGGTATAATGTACATATTATGAGTGTGATTAATAAAAGTCTAAGTGTAGTTATAACTTAAATGAAGGAAATAACTTACCTTCTAATTTAATCACACCGTCCGTGTCTCCCAATGAGTTCTTAGCAACGCATTTATATGAACCAAAATCATTAGGGCTCACGTTTCTTATCTTGAGTACCATATACTTCGTATAGCCGCTATCCATTGAAATTGATTCGTATTTTTCACCTGAAAAAAAATATGTTTCATTTTAGTATTTATGATCAATAAATACTTTCTGTCTATGCCACCCTATTAGCTCATTTGTTAAGATGTAACCAATTCCGTCCGTGGTATGCTTAGAGTATCGGGTTCGATTCCCGCCGTCGCGTCGCAACAAAATTAATATAATTAATAGTTATGATGGGTTGGTGTAGTGCATGGTATATGCATGAAGGAGGTGCACTCAGCCTCTGAAATTGAGGAGCTGATAAGTAAAATTATCAGCGGAAAGGTGGTAAAACACATATGGTGTCACAGTGGGCTCTAACAGCCAATATAACCTAACCTTCCTGTCTATGTCTTTGAGATTAATTGATTCAACACTTTTGTTACGTGTTTAACTAGTTCATTCAGATCAAATCGGCTTTAGATTGTCTAATATGTATATGAATCAGCCTTTTTACGCTCGCTTGACTTTTATTTTGTTTTATAACCTTAGTCTAAACAAGCTCAAAAGCATCGCTGTTTTTGCTTCCTCGAATAGGCAATGGTCTTAAAGCTTCGTTCTTGTTGGAACCCATGAACACTACACAAGGATACTAAACTCCATCTTACCAAATATCTGCAAAAAAAAGATAGTAGTATCGTTTCTTTTCCACCGTGATAATCCAAATCAATCCCACCAAATCAATGTGGAAAATTATTCAATCAGAAATTAAATTAAGTTTTTATTTATAAAAAATAAATCTAACTAATTGGTAAATACAATACTATAATTAATTCACTCCTATTAATAACACTATATATTCACTTCAGTGCAAAAGAAGCACCTAGCAGAATGTAATTTCTGCCATTTCGTTGACAAATTTTGTCAATTCTCTCGTTCAAATTGATTATCCTGCCTATGTTGGAAGCGCTAGCCGAGTAACACCCTGTATGGAAAGATTAATTAGAATGAATTATTAATAATAATACTAATAATAATGGAACTTAACCTCAGTTTCTCAGACCACGTCTATAACAGAGGCAACCCACTCCATTATGGTCAATCTTTATTTATTTTTTAAAATATATCCGAATTTACAATTAATTTATGATGTGGGTGGAGTTGATTACTCCGATCTTATCCGAGCGACGACAGTGTGATCAATTTACCGCCCTATTTTGTTCGCACTGACGCTAACTGGATTCGAACCTGCAACCTCCCAGCCAGTAGCCAAAGCAAGTAAGGACGCCCTAACCCGCTCGGCTACAGAGCCGGATTAGGTTTAAATCTGGCGACATCATGTGCTGATCATATTGTAATGGAGTAATCGATACCCAACGAGTAACATGTCTGACACACGTAACTATTTTAAGAAATAATTAAAGTCTCGTAAACCAATTTATATTTAATATATTAATCGGGGCCAGTAAAATTTATTTTCGAATTTATTGTCGTTTCGCAATTTCGTTGATGATAATCCTACGTGTCAGTTTCGCTAGAATTTTGTTAGATTTTTCAGTGGTATTATTGTAACAAGAGCCGGTGTAGGCAAGTTTAAAGGAAGGCTCTAAAAGCAAACACAAATGTTGGATTTACAACATTCTATTAGTTTATGTACGTTGTAAAATATAGAAGCTATTTCAATAAAATGGTTAAATTTATGGTTATTTTCAAATAAGGATGGTAAACGTCCTGTATCGCTATGCTAACAAATTGTTCGATGTTAATATTGTAACATTTCATCATTCAATATTATTGTGTCAAAATGTTTTATACCCATCGATACGAATCATTTTTGACGTAACGGGTCTAATCCAATTTAGGTGTACAATTAAGGATGCACAATCGCTAGGGCAACATTGGATAAAAGGCTAGATTTTTTTATATGAAGTTGGACTAAGTCTAAATTAATCATGAAAACCTTAGACCGGGTTTCCCCATTATTAAAATATATATATGACTTCAAAAGTGGATGCCATGTTTTCATATTTTCTCCAAAACAAGTCCGTAGTTATTTAGAAAAAACTATTGAAAATAATCGTTCAAACCTTAATAAATAATTAAAACAAATTAAATCCCGTTGTGCTCGACTAATTAAGTATTCATGAGCACAATAGTCGAGAAACAAATTAAAAAAATTAAGATTTCAATTTTGATGGTGAATTTTGCTATAACATTAAAATAAGACGAAAAATATAGATAAAATTTTTCGATATCTGAAGTAATTTTCAAAATATGGAAAATTGAAAATTTTGTTTAAATAATTAGTTGTCGATATTTCGAAAACTAAGGCAGATTTGGTAAATTTTTATTCTTATTTTTCGTTTAAATTTATGAAGTTTAAACAAAATTCATCATCAAAATTGAAAATTAGGTAAAAATAATTTCAACAGCAAGTCGAAACCTGCGCTGGCACCCGAACTATTTTAATAAGTGCTTTAAAAATTTAAATATAGATGGCATCTTGAACATGATTATGATATTTAATTAAATGATATTGACGTTTGGTCGAACTGATACACCGAATGTATAGGTAAGGTTAGAAATAAAGTTTATCTAAGCTTTTATGTAAGTTAATATTTAAATTAAGTTTATTTCTTACTAATCGTTAATGTTCTCATCCATTATAAAATATACTTTTAACTTATTATTTAGGACTTTGGATAAAATAAATAACTAATGTCAATTTTCAAAATTTGCGAATGTTGATTTTCAAATTAATTTGATGTTAATTTGTAGATTGCTGAAGAATTAGAAAATAATCAATGAAAAGTCGTACAGTTTGAAAATTAACATTAGTTATTTATTTTTTCCAAGTTCCCAGATAATAAGTTAATAGTTGATTTCTAACATTTGGTTAATCGTTCATATAAAGTTTAGTAAATTAATAAAGAATAATATTCCAGTCATTTTAATACTATTGATAGTTTTATAAATTTTAGTCAGGATGCTGTGGGATATTTTATTAGTGAACTAAGTATCGTGGTATAATATATTTTCTACAATGAATATATAAATTCGAAAGTATTTTAAATATGTTGTTACAGTTTCAATTTTCGAGGATTGTTGGGTACGATTGAATATGTACATAATAAAGTTCGTTAACCACGTGTACTTCCCATATTGTATTATATTAGGCGTAATTGCTAACTCCCTCATAAAATTTATTTTGTGTAACCTCAAATTGGGATTTTTGTTTTTTAGAAAGCATTTATTGCAGCGGGGTTTTTATTTAGAAGCTGATTATTGATGTATACCTACCTAAGTTCCTAACTGAGTACCGGGAACGGGGGTGGCTTAATTAGTCAGTCCCAACTTTGGACCTATTTAATAAGCGCACAATTGCGAAGTGTACGCATTTTGTCTTCGTTTAATATAGCTATTTATTTATTTTAACGAGTGCTCTCTTTTTCGGTTACTCTCTTATTGGACGCTACCTACCCTTAAATTTTCGTTTTACCATTACAAAATTAATTTGCATCTTAGGTTCTATATTTCACTCAATGAGAGCTTTAGTGTTTGTTATTAAAAAGGTACCATTAACTATTAAATTGAACAAGAAAAAATTGGTAATTCAAAAAATTAATATTCAATATTGTTGTCATACTATTTATTGAAAAAATATAAATCATTTCAATTAACCAACTTTTAGTGGATCTGCAAAATGTAGAATGCATCTAGTAAGATTGTATCGAATGTTGGGCATAAAATCCGCCTGTGGGCAAAATACCATAAATTTAATTTTTAAGGACCTACTGAATACAAATTTTCATGGTTCGTTTGTATTACAAGACTAGGTTTGTTGTACATGTGAGCCTACGCTCATAATACACACGCAACTGTGATAAAATAGAGAAGTTTTGAAAAATCAATTAACCAACTTAAAAATCCCTATTCTATAAAAAAAACTCCTTAGACCTTAACAACAAGATAGGCAATACGAGTATGAAAATCTTGTGGATCGGATGAGATTCAAAACACAATAGTTAAACAGTGTGCAGTTGAGTGATTAAAATCTTTACTGGACATAATCAACAAAACATTATCCACTGGTACTTTTCCAGATGCTCTTAAAAAAACTTTTGTCATTCCAGTTTAAGAAAAAGGTGATTCAACAAACTTAAACAACTACAGATCAATGTTACTATTACTAACCTTTTCAGAAATTTTTCAGAAATTAACTAAAACAGATTTATATCCTTTTTGCAAAAATATCATATAATCTTTGAAGAACAACACGGATTCACGAGATATTAATAAATTGATCAAGCGATTTTTAAGTTGTTCTCAGCAGTTTTTCAAGCTCTGAACAAAAATGAAATTACAACAGTCACTTTCCTAGACCTCAACAAGGCACTCGACAGCTTAGACATTGATTTATAGCAATACAAGCTACTAATCAACTAAATAGTGCGTAAAATTAAGCTATATGGTCGACAATAATAAAAAAGAATCCTTTTCTGACTTTACGATATACTATTACGACAATGTTAATAGGCGTACCTCAAGGGTTTGCATTGGGACCATTGCTGTTTATTTTATACACCAATGACCTTCAAAAAAAAAAAAAAAATTAAAATAGGCATGTTTGCCGATGATACCACGGTACTTTTTCGAAGACACAGAGGATGTTGAACGAAATATAAGTCAAACTGTCGTTAACCTGAATAAATGGTTTAAATAAAATTCGTCAAGTTTAAATATAGCAAAGGTTAAAATTTTACGTTAAGGAATACATCAAGCATGTAGAAATCGAAAATATGACTACAATAGAATTGTCCTAACATGTAAAGTTCCTAGGCCTGAAGCTACAAAACATTCATATATTATTTAACAAAAAAATTATCTAAATTAGTATACCTATTAGAGAAACTAAGAGATGCCGCATCACGAGAAACAATATTGCAAGTTTACTTCGCACATATCAATTCAAACTTAAAATACGGTATACTATTCTGGGGCAACTTCTCTGTGGTTGCAGAACTTCTTAAGGTCCAAAAAGGATGCTTATCTATAATAGACAAAGCCAACACAGATGAGCACGATAAACCTTATTTAAAAAAAATTTGGAATCCTGACAGTAAATGACACGTATATAATGGAATGCATGTTATTTGTCGGGAACAAATTAAACCTGATCAAAAACCACCACGTCGAACATCCATACTACACTTGGAATAACGAAAATTTAAACGTTATGCAAACTACCAAAAGATACATTGACAGAGGAACTCTGAACACATCCATACGCATGAAAATAAAATACCAAAAGAAATCAAAAATTAAGAAATCAAAAATTTAAATTCACTAAACTTCAAAAAAGAACTAATAAACTAATAAAGAAATAATAAAATACAATTATGAATTTAAAGAATTTATGGCAGAAATCATCTGAATTAAAGTGCCATTGATTGTTTTTAGAAATCAATATATATATATATATATATATGTTGTTGTTGTTCTTGCCATTATCATTGCAGATACGAACTAGCCCCTCTGGATATCCTCAAACAAAATTCGTTAATATAACATATCCCACAAGGATGGCATCAAACTGGTATAAAGTATCCTGGATACGAATAGCAATAATCCATTAATTGTGGATAATATTACGAATACATTAAGAACTATCCTAAAATTATTTCAAATTTAACAACAAAATGTACAGACAAACATCTGGCCTTGCTTTGGGATCCCGCCTCAGCCTGTGAATTATCAAACACTGTGAATAGAATATTCACAGTGTTTGATATTCACAGTGTCGGGATTCGGGAAATTCGTCATGTTATCAGTCCAAACTCGTTATTCGGCGATTTTAGGGGTTGCGGAACACGAATATCGTTACAGAATTGGTCTCAAAGATACCTCTCCACGTCAAACGGTATCCACGTTGCCTCTTAGAGTTTTAGAGAAATTTGTTATATAATCAGTCCAAACCCGTTTTTGGGGTCGCGAAACACAAACATCGCAAAGAATTTGTCTCAGAGGTACCTGGTGCCCTGGGTGAACCGTTTCAACTAACTAACTCGTAACTAACAAGTAACTCGTCATTGGCAAAATACGAAGTTATCAAAATATAAAATAAAAAACGTTCAAGATAACAATATGAAATAGATAAAAAAAATTTGTAACGTTGCATGCAAAAATTGCGCAGGCTGCAACTGTTTCAACGCAGAGAGTTTCGAAGATAAAGAGATAACGTTTACTGAATCTAAATTCATAAAGGAGGCGAGCGATGGAGAGAACTTCAGCGTCTAAGACTAATTCTTAACAATATTACTCTTTCAACATGGTTTTGAAATTGTTGTCAAAATAAACTGCAAACCACAAATCACATAATTTAATAATTTTTAGTTTTCGAAACATACTAATGGATATATTGTTGGAATGTGCACCTTTCTTATAATATAGAAATTCATAGTTAAGAAGCATGTACAGTTACTTAAATTCACGACGAAAACTAGATGGTATTCTCTGGTCGCCAGGAACTTTGGGACCAATTCTGACGCAATATTCGTACCAAATCTTTCGCAATATTTACCGACTCCAAAAACCCCCGAGTACCGACTTTGGGTCGATTATATAACGAATTTCTCAAAAACTGTAGGAGGCGACGGAGATACCATCCATCCTCTGCACCAGGTACCTCTGAGACCTATTATTTCACGCTATTCGCGTTTGACCCCATAAACCATCGAGTTACGACGTTAAACCGATTATATCACGAATTTCACGAAAAATCTAGGAGACGACGGGAAACAGCTTACTCTTAGCACGAGGTACCTCTGAGATCAATGCTGTCGCGATATTCGTGTTCAGCGATCCCAAAACCACAGTGTAACAAGTTTGAAATCATTTTCATCACTATTAACCGAATTGTGAATTTAATATTTACGGTCAATTTAAATGCTAAAAACGCCATTAAAATCTGAGTTACTGCTCAAATTTTTCGAACTTTGATCATTCTTCGTTTTTCATCTAAACAGCAAGAAATAAATTTAGTTCTACGTGAATACACTTGGTTTACAATAATTCAATATGAAAGTATTATTTTTGATTGAGTTATTATATACCAATGAAAAGACAATATGGCGACGAAATCGTGTTTTAGATGTGAGGTTTTATATAACGACTTCTATATGAATACATAGTATGATTGGTGAATTGCATGACTAACAATTTGATTAATATGAGTGGTGATGCACATATTTTGCGCGTACATTGCGATGGCAACCTTCTCTGCAGACTCTTGTGAATATTTTGAGCCACGTTCCATCGAACCTTATTGTTTTTTTTTTTTTTTTTACTTCCGACCTTTTCACCTTTATAAGGCCTCAGCCTTTTGATTAAATCCTGTATTTGCGAGACTAAACCATATGGTGTTTTCCTTAACAGTAAAAAATTAATGAGTGATGTGGATTTAATGCAGTGTCTTCTATGAGAATACAATACATATTATTTGATTTACATGGCATATAATTGTTACTAAGATAAATGGTCGACGATAATTCCTCGCGCCATAGATGAAACTTTCACTGAAAGATGTAGTTTTGGTAAAATTTGGTTATTCAGAATCCTCCATGGATATGAAAATAGTATATTTTTTCAATAAAATCCATTAATTTGTTCACATATGTTGAAGTTATATTTAATTTTCTGTTGGATAGATTCCAAATTGATTGTCTAATACTTCGTAAATTTTATTTTTTTTACGTATTTTTCACAAATGCAATATCCAGTTTTCTTTCCCATATGTTTAATTCGCAGTCATTCTTTTCTCTTGTATACAGTTGTACTTAGTTGTTCATCCAGTCGTTTTCTGTTCAATTTTAATCACTGTTTTAATGAATTTGAACTCTTGTTTACTATATATAGTTCAGTCCCCCTCTTTTGAAAAAAAAAAACGTTTTTGAGGTAAACACTTTGTTTTGACCCAGGGAGATGGGTTCGAAATGTTATCAAAAATCCAAAAAAGATGTACAAAGCCCCGGAACGATCTTTTTTGGCGGGTTTTTTAAAAATTTTGAGGAAAATTCTAAAACCCGAGACTCGATCCTGTATTATTATTGGTTCTGTAGTTATATGCTTGTTCTTACTACGTTCTTCGGTTGAGGTTTTGCAATTGATAACTTTCAACTAACCCCCCCCCCCCCAATTGACAGCTAGCCCCCTCAATTGTCAGCTAACCCCCCAATTGTCAGCGGCGGTACATCAGTTTTCAAAAACTTACAGGTATAGGCCCGTTTTTATAATTAATACAAATTCGAAAAAAAAATATCATAAATAGAACATAAAAGTGCTACCTTTTCATATAATTATTATCTCACCCCTAACCCCCGTCGTTGCCGAGAAAAAAATTTGCCTGCTTAAAATCTTCATTTGCTGATAACAAGAAAACGGATAAAGATACTTACCGGATCAAGTCTTGGCTCAAAATACGTATTTTTGAATTATCTTCTACTTATTCCCATTATCTTCTATTTAATCCACTTAAATGCTATCAGCAAAAATCATTATTTTGTCAAAATCCCAAATAACCGCCTATTTTTCAAAAAACCCGACAAAAACGATCGTTCCGGGGCAAATTTTTTTGCAAGTTTTTTGGAAATTTGTTTTTAATAACATTTTGTAGCCATCCACCATACTCACGAAGCGTGTACCTCAAAAAAGGTTGCTCCCAAATAGGGGTACTGACCTTCTAGGACATAACCGGAAAGTAATTGAAAACCCGACAAAAACGATCGTTCCGGGGCAAATTTTTTTGCGAGTTTTTTGGATATTTGTTTTTAATAACATTTTGTAGCCATCCACCATACTCACGAAGCGTGTACCTCAAAAAAGTTTGCTCCCAAATAGGGGTACTGACCTTCTAGGACATAACCGGAAAGTAATTGAAAACCCGACAAAAACGATCGTTCCGGGGCAAATTTTTTTGCGAGTTTTTTGGATATTTGTTTTTAATAACATTTTGTAGCCATCCACCATACTCACGAAGCGTGTACCTCAAAAAAGTTTGTTTCCAAATAGGGGTACTGAGCTTCTAGGAGATAACCGGAAAGTAATTGAATTCTTATATGGGCTTCTGTAGGGCGATTCACAAACATTCATATCTACCGTTTTCGTGATAATTATCGTGAAAAGCGGTACTTATCGTCAAATGCGACTCACAAACATTATTTACCAACGGAGGCGATGTGATAATGATCGTCAATAGACGTTAACATAAGAACCAATTTTTTTTTTCGTCTTAATTATGTAACGCTTTTGACGCTTGCGCAATGGCAAAATTTTAATTAAACAAATATGAATACAAAATAAATGTCGCACCTAACCATACTAATTCATTTTATTGTCTTTATGCTTTTAAAGGTGCACAATAAATTTGCTCAAATTTAAATATTAAGTTTAATTAATATTCAAAAGGTACTTTGATTAAGTAAAAATTAGCTTAGCTAGTTCTAATTTTTATTTCAGATTGAATTTTTTCTTTAAATTTCATTACAAGTTTTTTTACTGTTTAGCCACTCAAGAATAAATTTTAGTTAAGTTACGTTTTAAAAATTAGTATAGTTAAATTTAGCTTAAGGTAGTACCAGCATGGTATTTGCAGTTTCTATGTTAAAGCAATGGTACAATTTTTTTTTTCGACAGAATTTAACGAAAAATTAAATTTAAGAATTTAATAATGCTTACTATTAATTCCCAAAGTTTCAGAAATTTTGACCGTTTAAAATGGGAAATAATTATGACAACGTCCCAATTTCGATCAATTTACGTCAAAATTAATATCTCGAAAGTGAAAATTAATTTCTAAATTTTTTTTTTAGAATATTATTGTATAAACATTTTTTTCTACTTTTTCTTCAATATATAATAATATCATAAAAAATAGTTGGAGAGACCGGACATTTTACATGCTTTTAATGGGACATGACCCTCAAAATCGCGAACTTTGTCTTTAAATATCTCGCGATCTAAACGGTCAAAAATTATGAAATTTTAGGAATTCATAAATAAAGCTATTATAAACCCGAGAAAAAAAATTCGGCCAAATCTGTCGAAAAGTGATTTCATGCTGGTACTACCTTAATAACTTTGTTTAGCTTAGTTTTTTTATTAGTTAAGCAGTAGGTCTTTTTTATTCCTGTGCTGTGTGGTGTTCGTATTCTTAAAATGTGGATTATCGTATTCGTATTCTTAAAATGCTTTAATTTCGATTATTGTAAAGATATTGTTATTTTACTAACAATGTTTATTGTTATATACGAATTAAACAAAAAATTTCTTAAAGTTATTTTAAGCATTATATATAAAAAGTATTACTGATATTTATTTCAACTTGCATATATTTTTCACCCATTTTGTCTGCTTGCTCTTTGGTTTTTTATGTATATACAAAAGCTTCCGAAGCTCTTTGGATATACATCCGTTATATTGTTTATGTTTAATATTTTGTGTAATTCTAGTATATGGTCGTGGAAATCAACGTTCTCAATTTTTTGGATTACAATTACATGGCGTTTTGTTGGCGAGTATTCCGTTTTTAGTATATTTGAGTAAGTATTGTCATTTTGATTAGGTAATTGATTAGTGTTGGAAGTTGTTGGTTGCACGTTGAGTGTTTTTGGTATATATGTTTTGCGATGTAGGTAATTACAGAATGTGTTTGTTATACACAATGTATAACAAACTAACAAAATTTGTTTACTACTCATTCAAGGTGAGCAGTATGCTCTGGTTGTTGTAAGCTGTTTGTGAATTATTTCACTGATTGTCACGCTAATATTAGTATAAACTGCTATACTATTATTTTATTTATTTTTTTTTTTTTAACAACAATAAAGTGATGTTTGATGTTCACTGTCGAGGTAGTACTCTTGATAAATGTTTATTAACTTCTTTTTATTACATGTAGTTTTGTATATAAATATTACTGTTTTGGCCTAAATTCTTCGATGTAAACAAAACTATAATTTAAACGTTACAACAATGGTTTTCATGAGAACTAAATTAATTCACAATCCAAAATTAAAGAATTTTACATTGACTTACATTAATTTCTGCAAAAGCGTTTTAAGATTATCCCTTGTAGATTGGATAAAGTTAGGAAAAATCGGGAAGTTGGATATCTCACCACGTGGATATCTTATTATCAGATGGAATTTGCCGCCATTGATACACTAGTTTTTCATATACATAATGTTCTTCAATTTTGAATTATTAAATTACACTAAACGATAACCTTTTGAACATTAAGCCATATATTTTCTATAAACTAACTTTATAGTTTCTACAGAGGTAAATTTCGAACAATCAAAATACTATTTGAACGAAACGACTATACTATTTGAATTTCTAAACAGAATGGTGGCTTTCATAAAAAAAAAACTTGTTTTAAATGTGCCAAATAACTAAAATTGTGTAAAACTAAATATATTAATTCTTAAAAGGACAGGGTTGTATCAAACCTTTAGCGATGGCCCAAACAAGTACTATTTACAAAATTATATAATTTTAGTTACAATATTGTAGTATCACTAGCCATTACTAAACTGACGGGGTTATTATATGATCATAGAATGTGATAAAATTTTTTTGTTGTGTCTTTTTTTAATCTAATGGTTAAAAGATTTAGGTGGTTTCAAACTTGAGGTTTCGTTGAGTTAGATTTTCCAGTTTTATGTGTGATTGAATTTGATTTTTTTTGTGGATTTGTGTGTCAGTACGGTTATTAAATATAATGATCGAAACATATTATATGATGGACATCAATAGTAGGAGAGGAGAGCGACAAAAAATTGCAAGCATTTTTTTACTTCTGCAAAAAACGTGTAAAAAGTGTTTTCGTAATTGTGATTTGTATATTGATACAGAATATTATTTATTGTGCTATTGCTCTACTCCCCCAATTTAATCTTATTACATAGAAAATGCTTGCAATTATTTGTCACTCACCTATTAGACTATTACGTATCTCATACGCATATAAAGATAAATTTCTTAAAAGATCTGTTAGATAAACATGAATGGACTCATGTGACGTAGTAAATGGCTATTAGTCCATTGAAATGTTACAATTTTAGGGCCGAACTGAACATTTTTGGGGAGGACGCGATTTTATTTGTGGGACATGTAGGGGAGGTCAATACAACCTTAACCCCAAATTTGTGGGGTTGGCGCCCTTGTCCCCCCGTCCGCCATCTTGAAAAAGGGGTGGAAACATATTTTGCTGTATTTCGTAAAATATTAATTTCTCAAAAAATTTTTA
Source organism: Chrysoperla carnea (assembly GCF_905475395.1). Taxonomy (NCBI): domain Eukaryota; kingdom Metazoa; phylum Arthropoda; class Insecta; order Neuroptera; family Chrysopidae; genus Chrysoperla; species Chrysoperla carnea. The sequence continues at coordinate 6,019,268 of NC_058342.1, read as the reverse complement.
AAGACATAATTTGTAGCAAATTGTCGTGTATACAATTTTGTCTATGTGACTTTTTGCGATAAACTTAAAATGTAAAAAGTTATGTGCAAAAAAGTAACAAAATCAAAAATTTCTTTTTTTGCTTAATAACTTTTTTTCTTGTCATTTTATCATAAATTTAGATGAGAGCAATATTATAGAGAATACGTTTATGAACATTTTCCCGCAAATTTTATTAATTTTTGTTAATTTTTAACGTAATTACAGCGCTCCAATATCTCCGACTTAATCATATTAATAATCAGTAATTAAAATAGAATAGCTAGCTATCCCATTCTACTCTTCTTCGATGGTCCAGGTTGTCGTTCAGATTCTCCAAGTTGTGGCTTAGATTCTCCAGGCTGTGGCTCAGATTGTAATTCAACATCGAATGTGAAGGTTTGAGGAATGACAGGAGTAAAAATTGGAGTCATCGTTGGTAATTCTTCTTCCAATTCATTTTCTTCCATTAATTTTGTTACTTCCATAATGTTGGTACAGGTTTCTCCAGAGCAATAGAGGCACACTGTGGAGCACTTCGAACTTTGGATTGGCATCCAAATGTTTCCATGCTTTTTCCAACCCCGATATTTAGGATTATTGTATTTTCCAAGCCATGATTGGACCTGGTTATACACTGGTGAGACTGTTGAAACGGGCTACATCCTGTGTTGGCGTAAGCGATGACAAACTGAATGAAATTTTTGCTACTGTTTTGGAGAATCGTTTGTATCACAACTATATGTAGCACAACTAAAAGAATAGCAAGAGGAAGAAGAAAAAGCTTATTAAATATGTTATTAAAAAACGAGAGTAAGGTAAACATGTTGTTTTGGCCGAGTTATCATGCGTATTCATAAACTCGGTCAACTTTGGAGCGCTGTAACTACGTTAAAAATTAACAAAAATTAATAAAACGGGAAAATTTACGGGAAAATGTTCATAAACGTATTCTCTATAATAATGCTCTCACCTAAATTTATGATAAAATGACAAGAAAAAAAGTTATTAAGCAAAAAAAGAAATTTTTGATTTTGTTACTTTTTTGCTCATAACTTTTTACATTTTAAGTTTATCGCAAAAAGTCACATAGACAAAATTGTAGCCACAACAATTTGCTACAAATTATGTCTTTACAAATTTTTTGAGAAATCAATATTTTACGAGACACAGCAAAATATGTTTCCACCCCTTTTTTCAAGATGGCGGGCGGGGGACAAGGGCGCCAACCCCACAAACTTGGGGTTAAGGTTGTATTGACCTCCCCTACATGTCCCACAAATAAAATCGCGTCCTCCCAAAAATGTTCAGTCAATGTAACATTTCAATGGACTATATATAGTTATTCAATATGCTAAAACCTCTGTATAGATCATTGAATTATATGTATAGCACTAGTTTTATAAAATAAAAGAATGAAATTAACATTTAAAAAATATTTAATAAGCTAATACTTTATTTATTTCATGCTTTTAGATAGTTGTGGTACACATTTTTGCTATGATATTTTCGAGTGATTTTTTATTGTTATATTAAATCTACTCATGAATGATTTTTAGAACTACCTACTACCTCATGAATGACTTCTAGAACCTTCTCTCAGCGTTTGCTTGCCGATTTCACATGCTGTAATATTCTAACTCTGATTTTATTATAGTAAACAATTAATGATGTTGATTTTTGTGTTAAATCTACTTTGTGTAAAAGAGTGATATATAGTTTTTCTCATGACTATTGTATGAATATATAAGTTTTCCTGTAATAATTTTTGTATTAGTGTCCTTATAATGAGCTCAATTGTTATATTAGGAACGTTTATTTAAAAAAATTATCATTATTGTAACAGCTTTTCTTGTTTTCATATTTGCTTGAAAGACTCTTCCACATTTCAAATAAGTTTTAGGTATTATTTCATATAAGTTAAACTATGCCACCTTTTTTTTGTATTTAATATTATAGCATTGCGTACAAAATGTCACGGAAATCATACCCTTCCTACCCTGTTATACCCTTCCTATCTTTTCTATGGACGCTTTCAACAATGGATCCTTTTCTAATTTTTTCCGACTTTCAGCGATCACCACAATCGTATGGGTTATTTCATTTGCTAGATATATTTATTGCTAAGATGGTCGCATCTTAATGGTAAATAATATATATCTGGAGGTAATGTATATATCTCAAGATTGTATGAATTTATACCTGCCCGTTCTTTTTTTCCTGAAATCTTCGTAAAGTTTCGATAATGTCAATATATTAATAAAATAAAATTGTAATTGTTGTATATAAAACATATGACTAAACGGTTTTTTTTCATTTCATTTGTAGCTTCTCATACAGTTAAAATGACGTATTCAATATCTGCTTTGTTTGAGAAAGTAAAATCTATTGATATCATAACTACTAATAAATTGAAGATAGGAGATGAATTGAAAAATTGTAATATTGCAGTTCGAAGAATATGTAAAAATTGAAAGCTGTAAAATCTGTTGGTAGAAAACTAAATTTTTAGGAACCTTGGCCATCAAATCAATGTTGAAGCATGGACCGGGTGTTCAAAGTCGAAGAGAGACGGCTTCAAGTAGAGTAAGAGGATGAGCGATAGACAGGAATGATTCTCTATCTGCATTTGAGAGTCGGCTTAGAACTGGTATTTTTAGTAATCTAAAACATAAAGCTCCTAAAATGTTTTTGAAGGATTGTGAGGCACTTTTTCGGCAAAGAATGAGTATCGTTTTGAAAATTCATGAAGCTATAAAGTTAAAATTATTTTCTGAGGAGAATTTTAAATTGTATCTGCGAACAAAATGCTAACAGAATACAAATACCTCAAATACTCCAACATACTAGAATACTGATGTGTCTACTGATGTGTTATCGATCCAATTATGCGTGATTTGGAATTCCAGGAACGAGATAGTGGCTCTCGTAAAAGTAATAAACCTTGGTGTGAGTTTAAATAAGTACACAGTGCTGCTTGGCTCCATATACATTGAATTACCAGAAATATTTAAGCTAAAATCAACATAAAATATTTTAAAGTTAAAAAATTTTAAGAATAAACAGAAAACGCCGTTTATTATCTTCGCTGATATTGAAAGCATATTGGAATCTCTGGATAATAAAACTCGATATCAAAAACACAAAGAGAAAGATTTTTAGAAATTATCTCTTTCTCATTTATGCAACAAGCCGTTTCTTTATGGAGACAAGAAAGATGTAGACCATTTTCATCTTATTTTGAAAGGTGGTGGATATAGAGACGGAACTAATTACAGAGGTGCGGCCCATGAAAATTGTAATATAAATTATCAAGATAACCATGTGGTTATTGCAGTCTTTCATACTTTGTCAAATAATTATGGGATACTGATAGTTGAGGAAGTTGCAACAAAGATTGGAGTTGAAATACTGCCTGTTACTAAAGAAAAATTAACTTCCTTTACCAAAAGCATTGATGATTCATCAATCAAATTTCGTTTCATAGGTTCACACAGGTTTCTAGCTTCTTCCCGCGATAATTTACCATAACACCTACAAGCATTTTCTAACATGAGCAAGCGTTTTTATAAAGTTCCAGAAAAACATTTTTCTAAAATTCAAATTTTAATAAGGAAACGTGTAATGCCCAATGATTTTATTGATTCGTTTAATAAATTTAATTAATGTTAACTACCTAATATCGATGGATTCTACAATAGCTTAGAAGAGAAAAAATGCTTTAGACAGCTCAGTATTTGCTAAGTTTAGGCTTTACACTTTCTAATAGGATAGCTTAAAATTTTAGAGAATATAAGGATGTTCCGTGTGCGAAGAAAGTGCAAGTTTTAAAACTGTTATTGAAGAATGTCATCAAAAACCTTTTGAAGAAGTTTTCATCCATATAACCCAAAAGATGTTTCCAAAAAAAATTAATAATTGATGTACCTAAATACTTGCGCTTTAAATCAAACAAAAGAAACATATACTCACACTGATAACGCGAAACTTTCAAAAAGTGACTTTGTTTTTAATACTATTATTTCTATTAGCTACCCATTATCAATGAAGCTAATAATGTGCAATGCTCCTGTTTGGTACCCAGATCTAGTCGGTACAGCAGCCATATGGATCCAAGTCCCAGTAAGCTATTTGCAAGGAAAGCTTTTGTGTGCGCCAAAGCCACATTTTTTAGTTGCTAATTCAAGCCAAATGAAACCATTCACTAGTTTCAAGAGAAGCTAGGGGTACTTGCGGACGTCGTGGCGAACGCAACACGACACGGCGTGATGGTCGATAAATTGAATGCGAGGGCATTGGAATGGAGGTCGCCTGCTCCGTATTCTTGGGCGAAGCGGTTACTGGAGCTGGTAGCGAGAACAGGGTTCTTGGTACTAAATAGGGGAAATAAAACGACCGTTCGTCATTCAGGAGACACTGAAACCATTCCTGACCATTATCTTTGGCGACAGACCGCATAATACCGAAATTCGCAGGCTGGGAAGGTATTAGAAACTACGCGGCGAGCGATTACCAGTATAACACCTTTGATTTAGCCGACGGTACTCATAGACAAGTAAGAACAAGAGATAGACCAATAGGTAGAACGTCGCGAAGATGAACAAGGATAAATTCACAGAAAAACTTGAAAAAGGGTTAGATGCACTCCAGGAAATGGACTCTACACTATAAATCTCATCACGACTGCTTCTGATGCCTGTATTCCAAGGAGAGGTGACTGCAATCTAAAACGCCCAGTTGACTGGTTGACGCCTGAAATTGCAGTGCTCCCCAAGAAATGCCTCGGAGTTCGCCGGAAAGCAAAACGGGAAAAAGATCACCACGAACTCGTTCATTTAGCAACTGAGTAAAAGCACGCGAAAATGGAACTACGGTGAGCTATTATTTTAAGCAGGGTTGTCTGCTGGGAAAAGATGCTCAAACGATGTGGATGAGGGACCCTGGAAACTGAGCGACAAGCTGGTCACCAAAAGGAGCACTAAGTCCACACCGTGCAATGGAAGTAGCTACCACGCATAATATATTTCGATCTCTCTTCCCTACAATGCCAGACCGGGTAGGTACTGCATACGGATGGAGCAATTTTCAGCTCTTCTAGCTGAGGGAATTGTAGAACTCGGTCCCCTTAATGAAGGAGAATAAAGCCCCGGAACCGGATGGGATACCGGCGGAAGTGCTGAAAATAGTCCACCGGTTATACCCAGAGGCATAATTAAGAATGTACAACGAGAGTCTGAGAACTGATACCTTTTGGACTCCTTGGAAGGTTACCCGACTGGTACTGATACCCAAAGGCAAAGGTGACCCGGAGCTTACATCATCAAACCGTACCTTGTGCATGTTGGATGTTGCTGGGAAAATTTTGTAGAAACTTATCAGAAAGAGACTGATTTTGGCCATTCAAGAGGCTGAAGACCTTTCAACGAGATAATATGGGTTAAGGGAGGGCCACTCCACACTGGACGCACTCCAACAATTCGTTGAGGTAGCCCGAAGCGCTGAATGTCACAATCAGCATCAACGAACGATGTTTCTGTTGGTCACCTTAGACGTGAAGAACGCTTTTAACACAGCAAAGTGGGTTAACATCTTGAAGGCTCTACATGAATTTTTTCGTGTACCGTCATATCTGATGCGACTACTGTAGGACTACCTCAGTCTCCGGATGCTCAGCCATGAGACGAAAGAAGATATGCGGACCAAAGTCAGCGGGTGTAGCTCTGGGATCAATTTATATTTTGAATGCGTCGTACTACAGCCTACTACGCGAAAAAAATGTCGGAAGAATTGTGGTTGGCCGGGTAGGCTGATGACGTCGCGGATGCCATAGCCGCACGCACTGTTGAGCATGCTCAAATCAAACCTAACCAAGTAATGTGGACAGATATGGCTTGGATGACAAGGTACGGGCTTACACTCGTAATTCATAAGACAAAGGTGGTAGTGCTTGCAAAGGGGAGAATTTTAACTATTCTTCAAATAAAAGTTGGCGACACAGTAGTCAAATACAAGACAGCTGTGAAGTAGCTAGGTGTTATGACCGATACCAGATTGAACCACTATGAGAAAATCAGGCAGACAGCTCACAAAGCCGAGATAGGTGTACGGCACTGAGCAGGCTTATGGCAAATGACGCCGTCTGTTATGTATGGGCCGAGGCACTTACTAAGCAGATTATCAAGAAAAAACTGCTGCATGTATAGAGATGTATATGATCTATCTGTATAGTCCAGGTGTACTAGAAGATGCAGAATATACCTTCTTGTCATGCTCAAGGTTTGAACGAAATAGAATAACTCTGCAAGCCGAAGCTGTTGGTATAACACTCGAAAGCATTATAGTAATGGTAAAAACTGGAAGCCGGTGGCACATTTTGTAGAAGTTATACTTCTAATAAAAAAGCGCGATTTCGAGAAGGCCGAACAGAACGAGGTTACGCTGGGAATTTTACTCCAGGACCACTGATGCGCAAAAGAAAAAAACCACAGAACCAGAGATTTAAGGCCTTGCTTTATGTTATGTGAAAAAGTGTTCTAAACAAATTTCTGCGAGACAAAATGGGGTGCTTTAGCTAGTAGCCTGCCCTGGTGGAGACCAGCACTCTGCGTAAACGCATTTCACCTCTTTGCTAAAAAAAAAGGTGAGCATGGTTTTGTTTATTTTATGGTTATTCATAATTGCCCTTTCTATAATTATTATTTCTTTTATATTATTATTAATATTATTTTCTTATATTATTGTTATTGTTAGTTTCCTGTATAATTGTTATTGTTATTATCTTTATTATTATTATTATTATTTTTTTTTTTTTTGTCTTATTGACTAATAATATGTAATTTTTATTTTTAAGTTATACCTTCAAATATGTGAGTTGTTTCACTAATTTATGTTTTTGTTGTTGAACTGATTCTATGAGCATCGAAATCATTCATATTAACAGTTATTTCTTTAATTATTGAAGCTAGTTCATTAAATAAATCTCATTTTTTAATTTAACACTATATGGTTTTAGCTAATAATGTAATCTTTAACTATTTGTATTTGGTCATGTCCAAGTTGATGATTGTTTGTTGTGGCAAGAATTGTTGGTCCAATAAAATTATATGATCTATACTACTAACTGTTATTAGTGAAGATTATAATTTAACGATATTTGTACTAAACGATTTAAATTAGTAATTAATTTACCTTGTCCTAATTTTAAACAGAGTAAGTAGGAAGTAAGTCATGCCGTTCATCATTTGTTCAGTGAATGTTAATGTGAAACAGTGAATGATTTTGTTTTGTTACTTTTTCTAATTTTAAGTTAATTTTTTGATGTTTTTGTATCTTCTGTTATTTGTGCCTTAGTTACATTAGTGTTTTTTTTTTTTTTTTTAATACAAAGTTCTTTAGTATATTTTGGTCTAGTGCTTTGTATGAATACAGAATCGTTTTCTGATATTTATATGAAGGATGGATACTATTAACGTTAAGTTTGTCACGTCGTTATTTAGCTTTTCGTTTAATTTTTTCATTAAGGTTTAAATGATTACTATAATTCGTCATTATATTGTTGGTAACTGGGGTTATAAATTTAGTTTCTATAATACCCTCGATGAATTCAAATGGTGTTAGTTTAGTGAGACTATGAATTGAACTATTTATTATACGTTAGAACAGCTAAACCTAGTTTACCAGTTAATAAATCATTCCTTAATTAAAACATTCTTTGTAATTATATAATCTTTTAATATTGTAAAAAATAGCTGGGAGGACAGTGGATTTCGCGACCTAAACAACCAAAAATTCTGCTACATCATTCTGAGTCGGTGAACAAAGGAAGAAGAATCGGTCGACAAGTGCTTTCACGCTGGAAATACCTGAAGTTTATATGTATAGCCAGTGTTCTGTGATATCAGAATACCATCAATAATATTGTTAACGTGCAAAAATTTCGAGACCATTAATTTAATTTTTTTATACTTTAATTTTAGTAACAATTAATGAAACGTTTATTAGTACACAAGGAAGACTTATAACATGCAGCATTATTGAGAAATGCATAACATAACTAAAAAGAAACAAATCCTCTTCCAAATTACGTTTTAAGTTCTATTAGTTTTTCTTAAGTATTTTTTCAGGGTTTCGTACAATTCATATAATTTTTTTAACTGTAACACGAAGTCTAGTCCAAAGGCCGACGTAGGAATTAAAATAAACCTTCTTTTGACCCACTTATACAAATATCATATAAAAAAAATTCTAAGAGACTTCAAAACATGTTAGAAAGATGTGGCATTCGATGCAGACCTCCTCCCCAAAAAAAAGGTTTTTCAGTTCTATTACTTTTTGATAAGTATTTTATCTATAATAAGTTTATTTATAATTTATATTTTTCTTACAATATATGGAATGTAATTTTCAGTGAAGCGAGGCCAAGACCGATGGCCGCCGCGGATGTAAAACAGACCCCGTGTGAAAAAATCACTCTATATAGCCACAAGCGTAACTGACTGTATAAAAATTTATAATAAAGGAGTGAGTTAGACGTAAAAGTTTCACATCTGGCAATCAACACACCCTTTTGGATTCAGAAAGAACATGGGTAGACGTGTCTAGAAATCCCGGGACACTAATTTTTCTAGCCTTTGAACAGATTGAAGACGTAATCAATATGGCCGCCAATTTTTGGCATGATCCGGTCGTTCGCCGAGGTCGAAAACTTGGTTTTAACATCACAAACAACATATCTAAAAATCAAAAATACATTATTTGATGCATCATTCAATGTTTAATTTAAGCTTAGTAAATTTGAGGTAGTGTAAATAGCTAAAAAAAAAGCGTTTAGTAAATAAAACTTCCTGAAGTGAATTTAGTTTGTTTTCGAATGAAATAGGTGATGAATTTTCAGAATATCTTAACGAGCATAAATCTAAGACCATGAGGTGACGTGGAAACTGTGCATAATATGAACATAATATATTACTTTTACAACCTTTTGTATCGTAATATCTCAGAAACGGTGGCTCTCAAGAAAAAAAATAAAAAAGTATGAAAGGAACAGTTTTTGAACACAAAATTTTATCAAAATTTCTAACAGCTGTGTCTCTGCGAAAAATCATCGAATTTGGAATCACAATTACTCATTTGAAAATTTTTACTATGTATTTTATAATCTATTTCTCAAAAATTGGTATCACCGCTTGCTCCTTTGAGCGGGGGTTTGTACATACCATAATTCTTATCCCTAAATTTTACATGAAGTTTACCAAAAAAGAAGCGTACCAAAATTTCAAAAATTATTTTAGAATAAATTTGTTAAAAATCGAATGTTGTTAATTTTTCCTGAAAATAAGTTATAATAATTTCTCGAACATTTAAGACTAAGAGGAAACACACCTTCTGAAAATATCGTCACACTTAAATTTTTTTTCATATAATTCGAAAACTGCTATCTTTGAAGCCCTTGAAGATTGTGTTGTAATAAATTTTATCGCACTACTACCGCTTTCATTTTAAAAACAACGCAAAGAACCGAATTGTTCCATATTTTAAAAAAAATTTATCTAGAATATCATTCCGTTCATTTGAAATTTTACTTCCTTGTTTTTGGACATAATGCTCAAAAATTTGTCTCACCACCTACCGCTTTGTACTCAGCATTGAAAGGGTGAGAAATGCAAAGGCATACAAAAATTTTAAAAATTATTTTTTAACAAATCAGTTAAGATTATTAGAAAGTCAAGTTACTTTTCCTTTTTAACTAAAATGCTTAAGAAATTGTATTGTGGTTGAGTAGTCAATAATTGTCTCCTAGTTACTTTAGTGACGCAAAGTTCGTTTAATTATATACTTTTATTCGTTGAATTATACTTTTCATGTTAAAATTTTTTTCCCATTTTTTGCTTCATTATTGCTTTATCTTGTTGTCTCAATCATTGCAACTCTCTCTTGCCTATCATTCTTTCTCTTGCTGAAAATCACAGGTGGATATTTGTCGGTGCATCAATATACAAGAAACGTTGATAGAAATTCATTCGTACGGGTACACTGAGAAATGCCTTTATAATGAATAAATCTGATTCAATTTCAATGTTATTTTTGAATGAATTTGAACTTTTGTAAGTTTCCATCAGTTAAAAAAGACACACAAACCTGCGATTTGCATAGTTCTTGGGGACATTAGCAACTGATTACAAATTATGGCCAGATGAGCAAACGTCTTAAATATGATAAAATGCCTATGTGAAGAGCAAACGAGGTGTCAGAAAAATATCCAAGTGTCTGGAATAAATCCACAGTCTTAGCGGAACACAGCATAAGTTTATCCATCATCACCAGGAGCCTCTCTACATTTAGGTTTCCAAAACATGTTCGAAACCTCCTGAGGTAATACGTATTCAACATCGATCGGCTAAATGACATAAGAGAAAATACTTTCCAAAGATTCAGAGACCAAACAGGCCATAAGTTAAACTGAGCGATTTAACAAGGATCATGACATTGAGCTCAATACCTTAGCATAGGTCCTGGTGAAACATTTATGTAAATTCCAAGCAGATGTCCCAACACTATTGACACGAATGGAAAGAGAGTAGTTAGTAGCCTTGATCGTCGACCAAAATTGATTTAAATTCATAAGCGAAGGATCGGATTTTCCTAGTAATATAGTTTTTGGAAGCATCTACGAGAGATTTCTGAATTTAATTGATCAATGGCTTCAATTTGTGGAGTGATCACGTTGAGACTGAATAATATCCAGTCTTTAAAATAATAATATCAAAGATCAGTTGAATTTGTGTTTCAGCACCCCTCATTTCACCTAGATTGAAAGTAATAGGGCTAAGTGAATGGTTTCGGGTAAACGGTGGACCGCGTAGCAATACTAAATTTATTCTACAGGATGCGCGACAATGAATTTATGGTGGAGAGAATTCGCAAAAAGTGCGTTACCGTTGAAATTGTTTAAATAATATTTTATATAATAAGTATTTACAAAAAAAAAGGTCTCCGTAAAAGTTTGGAAGCATTTAATATTACTTTTGGAAAAAACGTCTGTTCTCCCTATTTCGTGTGGCGACTTAGATTTCAAAAATTCATTCTAAAAGAACATTTGATCTTAATTTTTACTGAAAAATTACTAGTATGTCTCTTCAGAATTGAGACAGCTGCATTTTTAGGGAGTACACAGTTTTACACACAGCATATTTGCTTTCCTTCAGCAGCCATTTTACGTGAAACAAAGGCTTAATAGGGAAGATTACCAACTTTTAGGCACAACTTATTAATCGAATCTAGCGTTATGAGTTGATTCACAAGTTGCGTTGATTGCCATCAACGCCCAGCCACATTCTTCCATATACAAACCGAAAGTTAAAAATAAATATATAAGATATCATTTAATACCGCTTTTACCGCCTTAAATGCAAATATTTAGGGCAACTCACTTGGTTATGGCATATTTTGATGTGCAATCAAAGCGCTTATGATGTAGGAGGGAGTGATACGTCGGAACTCGCTGACTGATAACTGTATGATTCTTTATTCTGAAAAATCCCGTCCAATAATTTTTTAAAGTGTGTTTTCGAGTTCCTCATAATCAAAAACGTATAATTTCACATTTTGGACCCATTTTTAAGTCAAAGTGGGACTGGGTCTCCGTCTTGAATATCTCACTTCTGGTCGCAAAATTTCGTTTTTATGAAGTCTTGACTAGAATAACTTTACAAACCTCAACATACAAACTTGTCTACCTTATTAATATACAAGCAAAGAATGATAATATTTGTAAACATAAAATAATGGTAGTGATTTAATGTTTGTCCGAAGATTATTTGTCAAAAGTTAACTATAGATATTTAATAAGTTATGTATCGAATATAAATACCAATATAACAATTTAGTATTAATAATAAAGGATAAAATAATAAAACATAAATAATAATAATAATACTCACAATTATTTAATGTCTTATAAGCAATAATGTGAGCATAGAACACCCAATAATTGAGAAATTTTGCGCATAAAACTTAGCCATAGGAACACATAAATTTACTCTGAGAAGAGGGTATATTCAGTTCTCTTACCCACTTTTAAAATATGTTCTGATAGAAATGGCCTCTCGAGCCCAGACCAATAACTTGATTAAACAAATTATTAGAAAAATATTATTGATAGAAAAAATTAATATTATACTCAGCATGTAGCGGTTCAACAATTGTGAAAAATTTAGCTATCAGAAAAGGCCAGCGAAGTTTGCGAAAATATATTGTACTAATAACAAACACCCTTCAAATATTTACAACTTCTATTCAAATATTGAAATATATTCGACTAAAAACGCAACTTAATTCTAAGCAAAACAAACTTTGAAATAAGATATAATTTCTACGAAAAAACATTCATAAAAGAACATTTTTAAATATTCTAAAAGTGCTCTGCATACCATCAATATAAGGATCAATCCAAATCAAATGGTACATAAATCTCATATAGACTAAGAACGATGCAATTGTGTTTTATAAATATATCATATTTAAAAATTAAAGCATGAAACTTTTGAAATAAACATACGCACTAACAATATCATTGTACCAGTGACCATGTAATTTCGCATCCCTTTTTGCACTATTTTGTCATATTTTATAGATATTGTCAATGTCACGGTGTCAGAGGACAACGAAATTGTTCAACACAAACTAGGCTACAAAACCACTATAAGAAAAATTTCTACTACTGAACTTTTTTCGTAAAGAATATCAAAACTGATATTCCAGAATCATCATCCACCCAAGTTTAATTAAATGTCCTTTTATGTTCTGAAGTTAACTTCCAAAGGTTGGGTTTCCAAAATTTGCACGCGACAAAAACTTTCATATCCCGGTGTTGAAAATCAATTGAAGGGTATGCTTAGCCGAGAAATGAAAACAGTTTCAGATATTTATTTAATTTTATGAATCTATTACAATAACTTTCTATCAGAAAGTTAACAATCTACGATAATAACTCTCTTTCATTCCATTCAGTAGTCACATAACAACGTTATTTACTTTGGTTGAATTGTATTTGAAAACATTACTACTGTAACCTTCTTCTATCCCTTTCGCTCCTACTCTGATTTACTACTCATCCTAGTTTCTCTCGTTATCATACAATCTAAAATGAATAATAAATCTGCTTCTGTCCGTATAGTTAATGAAGAGAAACAAAGAAAGGTATATTATCAAATATGCGTAGCCCCCAACAATAACGTTATCCTCATCACAACCAATGATCATCATTATTAACAATTCTTGAGTCTCCACACCAAGTCAATAAACTCAGTGATAGACAATTGTTCGAATAATAATATACCTTATTCTTCTCATTATTTTATACAATGAGTAAATAAAATATTTCATCTAATAATGAAATTATAATGAGGAAACATTAACTGGTAAAGTCCAAACAGACTTAATTGAATAAAAACAAAATTCAGGCGAAGAAGTGTTACTTTACTGTTTTAAGTAAGCTTGAGTTATTTGAAGTTGCTACAGTAGCAACACTGTCCAAGAGCAGAGGCATAATTCTTAATCGCCATAATTGAATGATAGTTATGCAAAACTTATCCACACAACATTTGGAACATTCCTTCCACAATCCAAGCTTCTGTACATATAATTGTTTGTAGATGTACTCAGGAGGCTCGTATATGCCGACTTTTCTCGATTCGTGCAAGCCTCCTTGATTTTCAAGAGCTAATGGGCAAAATTTTATTTTGACGAATCTTTATTGTGGGGATTAAAAATAATAATAATAAAGTATGGACTAAATAATTAGAAAATGGTGTGTTATATATTAGGATAGTTATTTTATTATTGGTGGTGTGTGCCAATTGCACGTAATTGTTCATTGTTCACAAAGAGACACAACTTCCAAAGCCACGTCGGTGTCGTGTATCCGGAAAAACAATATATATCAACTGTTGTGGAATAAACACAGTTGTGGAATATATACTTTGGAGGAATATTACACTGTTTTGGAGAATGGCGCAATTGATTGTGGTTACTTGAAGGTAGAATTTACGACATGCGGGAGGGCACTATGTCGGATAGTTTACACCAAAGCTGCTTGAGAACGATTGCCTATTTATTAGAGGCATATTATACAATTATATCTAAGGATTCAAGATGCATCCCTGAATTGGCACAATCAGAGAAAATATTGATTTTATAGGGACTAGGCACCCAAAAAGTCTACAGCTCAAAACCAAATTCCATTGTGTAAAACAGACCCTTGAAGAAGCTTTGTGTGCAAAATATGAGCACATTACTTAAGCTTAAATTCTTGTTCCTGATACACCAAATAATTAGAAAATTCATGTTGCAGGTTGTTGCTGAGGTGCCTTTTTTGCTCCGAGCTTTAAACAATTAAGTGTGTACCATAAACAGTCAAATGTTAATTTTTTTAACCAAAAAAAAGTTCCTGTTTAAATACATGTTCCTGTTTTTAGTGTAAAGATCACCGTTTTCTGAGATATTAATAGATACAATTCAAATTTTGAATTTACTTACTTATTCTTAAAAATAGTTCTGAAGAGTAATTATTTCTCAAAATGGTCAATTTTCAATTCATAAAAGGATCTTAATATTCCCGTTATAGACCAATTGTGTTCCATTCTGTTAGGGAAAAAATTAGTTGCAAGACCTATATTTTTGTGTTGGACATAATATAGATAACTCAGGAACAGTATTTAAAACAGCTGGATTAAGCCAGAATGGGGTGAAAAGGGGTGACAGGTGGTTTTAAGCGATTTGTGGCTTAAGTATTTATTTTAGAGGAAAAAGTTAAATAGTAAAGTTCTTGGTAATAAAAAAATCTATAACTTTTATGTTTACCATTTTTTTTATTACCTCAAATTTAACGAGTAAAATGTAGAAAACTAAATTTTATGTGTTTAGCTTTTCTTTTTAAGAACAAAAAATCGGAAAATTTTGAATTTTCTTTTTCTAAAAAAGTTGAATAGTTTTCTAGATATTAAACTTTTTGGCAAAAACCACTCCTTTCTTGAGCTGGATGAGAAATCTATCTTTTTTCATCAAACAGAGTTGAACATGCTCTCATTTTCTTCGTAAGGGGGTATGTTTTTATTTAAAAAAAATGAAAACGTATCTGTTTGGGCCGTCGCTAAAAGTTAATACAGCTTTGTCCTTTTAAGAATAAATTAAATTAAGGTTTACGTAATTTTAGTTCATTTCATTACAAACAAGTTGTTTTTTTTGTGTATTTTTTTATGTATGTACTCTTAGTGATGATCCTTCCGATCCATTAGAACTCACTTCTTGAATTTAACGCCACTACAATTTTTGCCAGCGACTGGCCGGACAAATGAGTCAATCAATCGTCTCAATCGTTATCAGTTAATGGACCGATTGGTACAAAGTTTTTGGACTAGATGGCATCTTGAATATTTGACAACGTTGCAAGTGCGACAGAAATGGCAAAGCAAAACGAGCGATGACAATGTCATTAGACCAGGTTTAATAGTTTTGGTAAAGGAGGATAATGTTGCTCCGCTGCAATGGCCATTAGGTGTAATAGAGGAAATATTTCCAAATAAGTGTTGAGTCGTGCGCAGAGCTTCAGTTGGAACTAATTTCCGTTACCGTCCCGGTAATAAATCCGTAGTTCAATTGATCGTAGTTTGATGTAGTTATAATATTCTTTTAAATTAAAATTTTAAAGTATGAAAGTTTCAAATTTGGTTTTCTTGAATATAAATTTTTTTTGTTTCTAGATAGAGTTCAGAACATTTGTTCAAGGGCGGGAGAATGTTTGGGTCGTCGCTAAAAGTTAATACAGCTCTGTCCTTTCAAAAATAAATTAAATTTAATTTTTACATAATTTTAGTTCATTCCATTACAAACAAGTTGTTTTTTGTGTGTGTTTTTTTTTTGTATGAGAGAAACCAACCATTCTCGTAGAAAGTTTCGTTCAGTAAGCATAGTTTTTTCGTGCAAAATAGCATTCAGTTAGAAAGTTTCGTTTAGAGAGATTCTGAACATTTCCACTAGTAAATTTCGGCTAGTAGGATTCGTTTAGTTTAGTGTTCAGAATTTTATAGTTAGTGTAGTTAACAATCTAGAATTGAAAACATTTTACATATTAAAACCCAGTGTGTTAATAGCGGCAAGTAACATCAAAAATACGACACCCACGTGGTAAGATATCCGAATTCCTTTGTCCCTAATTTTACCCAACCTTAAAGCGATATCTTACAACGCTTTCGTCACCGGGAGTAGCAGGAATATATGTAAGTTCATATTTTCATTTTCTATTATTTGGATTGTTAATTACTTCTCGTAACAGTCCATTAAAAATTAAAAATTGTATTGTATTTTATATCGAAGGAAATAGGCCAAAACAGTATCATTGCAATGGAAAAACATTGTTGAAATCGACAAAAATTAAAAATGCAATTTTTTGCATGTATACATTTTTCATGTCTAATGCCTATAATAATCATACCGTTCAAAATTTAAAACGTCCTCATACTTAATATTTTTGCTCTCCCTATTTATTATCTGTCATTATACCATGTATATATGAAATATACATAGTATATTAAGTTTAGTCCCAAGTTTGTAACGCTTAAAAATAATGATGCTAGGAAAAAAATTTTGTCATAGGTGTTCACTAAATCATCTAATTAGTCCATTTCCGGTTGTCTGTCCTTCCGTCCGTCCGTCCGTCTGTGGACACGATAACTCAAAAACGAAAAAAGATATCGAGCTGAAATTTTACAGCGTACTCAGGACGTAAAAAGTGAGGTCAAGTTCGTAAATGAGCATCATAGGTCAATTGGGTCTTGGGTCCGTAGGACCCATCTTGTAAACCGTTAGAGATAGAACAAAAGTTTAGATGTAAAAAATGTTCCTTATCAAAAATTAAACAACTTTTGTTTGAAACATTTTTTCGTAAACATCACTCTTTACCCGTGAAGGCGCCAATTAGGTGGAAATTTTATAATATGTACTATACTTGATTATCAGTTATGTATGTGTCACATGTTTGTATGTGTAATGTGATAAAGAAATCAACTTTGACTATGAATGGTATTTCGACAATTAACTCAGTCAATTGTTTGTTTGCACTTGTTTTATATATAAATTCAAAGAAAAATCAAAAAGCTTAGAATTTGGAACAGATATATTTTTTTTAATGTACAAATTTGACTAACTTATTCAATTATTTTTGCGCCTTAATAAATTTAATGTTTAACAAATAACTTGTCTGTTCCTTATCTTGATCAGAAACTTCATCACGGTCATAAAATACCGCCTCACCATTGGTTTAGGTTTTCAAATCATTTTTCCAAATCGAGATAGTAAGTACATAGATTAACACATTTCAAACCATGCTTTCTGCAACTACATTTTAAGGTTGTAGTTCCTTTTTCACATTTACAACTAATTTTATCAATTGAATTTCCTGGAATCATTCTGTCATCTGAACACTTTGGCAATAAAATACCTTCATTTAATATTTACCAACCCTCGTCTGTTGGATTGAACCCTACGCTTGAAGTTGATGGTACCTATGTTCGAAATGCGTGTTGCGTTGAGTTGCAACAACAGTCCAGGGTAAATTTTCTAATTGAAATGAAAATTTTTCAGAAACTGATTCATAACGGAATTTAATCTATTAAAGCAAAGGAAGTGATAGATTATTTGATTTAAATTGCCGACGATGATAACATTGTTAACCACCAACTAAATTCTGAAAATTCAGACATTTATTTATTCAAACTAGGATCAAGTATGATAAGAGGTACCTACTACTCATCCAACTGCTATAAAATTAATTTATATAAAAAAATTTATCACATTTCTGCACTGTTTGTTGGATGCGATCCAACCTCTGGTTTTGTTAGAAGAGGAAAAAGATCAAAATTAAAATAGTTGCAAGAAATACAAAATTTGAGCGAACTAATTAATATTTTTCATAGTAAAGATGCTGATAAAAAATGACTTGAAAGTATTGGTCAGCAACTGATCGCATGTTTTTAAGTCGGAAGAGAAACATAAAATTACATAATTTGAGGTTTCAACTACCCCTGACTAAAGAAGCTGCAACACGATACGCATTTCGAACATACCATCTTGAATACGCATGTCGAACATACCAAGTACCAGCTTGGCCAGAAAATATAATGACTCCTGGAATTTGTTGCAAATGTAAAAAGGATATACATTATCAAAATGTAGTTGCAGAAAGCAGGGCTTGAAATGCACTTATTAATCTATGTACAAACTGTCACCAGGAAGAGAAAGAAAAAAATTAAAGGCGAAAAAACCATTGTATGACTTACTAAAATTTGTGTAATATTAAGAAAATATATCTGCTCCAAATTGTAACATTTTTTATTCTTCTTTTTGATTTTTCTTTGAATTATTTTAAAATCTAATATTTCATTCCTAGCAATGAAAATAAAAATTTTTTAGATATTTATATATAAAATGATAGATAATAAATAGGGAGGGCAAAAATTAAAGTATGAAAACGTAAGAAATATTAAGTAAGAAGGTTTCTTGAAAAGTTCAAAATTATCCGATTTTTTTGTTCTAAAAAAACAAAAACCAAACAATTAGTATTTTACATTTAAATCGTTAAATTTGAGGTTATGTAAAAAAAGGTAAATACAAAAGTAATAGATTTTTTCATGGCCAAGAACTTTTCATTTTAACTTTTTTCTCTAATATAAATACTTTAACCAGAAATCGCTAAAAACCACCTGTCACCCCTTTTCACCCCCGGAGCACACTCTTCCGGCTAAGCCCAGCTATTTTAATTATTGTTCCTGAGTTATATATATTATGTCCTACACAAAAAACGAGTCCGGTCTTGAACCTAATTTTTTCCAAAACTAACTAATTTCAGAGGTATTTAGACTGGTGCATTAATAACTCAAGACAGAAATATTTAAAACCTCTATCTTACGCATTGTTATGAATCTGAACTGTAACAGAATTCAACTGTTAAAGTCCTGAAAACAGTGATTTTACGAAAAATCACAAGAAACCTTTTGGCATAAAATGAATCTTAAAATTATGCTCTATTTGGCAACCAAGTTGTTTTATTTGGCAACCACGAGAGAGCCTAACTAGCGGTCATCATATGGGCTATGTTTATGGTGGTATATTCGAATAAAGAGATTTTATTCATCATCAAAAGTAAAAATATTGCAATATCATAGCATTTAATTCAGTTGTATTAACGCTCGTCTGAAGTCGCTACGCATCAGTCAATCGAACCTTGTACTTCCCTCCTGCGATGACAGAGCGGTACTTGACAACATTATAGATTTTGTAGATTTAAAATTCCTTCTATAGTTAAGCCGGGTGGTAGCTTTGAAATTGAAACAGGGGATTTGCTACACCAGGCTAGTGAATTCACTAAATCTGATTTTGTAAGTTAGTTCGTCTATCATAAATAAGATTACTGAGGACGGACGATTAAAGGATAAATTATACAAATTTATTATTGTCGACAGTAGCGTATAATTATGTGGGAAGAATCGACAATAACATTAGAATTAAATGAATAAATTAATAGAACTTGAGCTTTTCAAGTACGAGCACAAAATGAGTTTGTATTTGAATAAGTTATTAAATAGGTTTGATTTTGTAGATGGGGTGTGCTTGCTTCGAAAAAGAGCACAAAATAAAATTTGTATTATAATTAAAGCATTTGTAAATGGAATATGTGGATGCCAGGTACAGCAAATCTAAAAAAAAAAAAAAATAAATAAAAAAAGAAGCGTCAAGTGCGTCACACTGCTGGTTCTGCTTCTAATCAAAATGTTGGAATGACGTTGGGAGTTGAGAAGCGGTGCAGGGGGGCTGAAAAAACTTGTTTTGTTGAGACACCTGCTAGAAATGTCAACATATAGAATAAATTTTCTTTGAATATATTAAATATATGCATCCTTCGAAATAAACAATTTCAACTTGAGAATTTAATTGAGGAACGCCAAAGTAACACTAATGATTAACCCAATTTATTTGATTATTTTTGTATTAGGGAGCCTTGGCTAAAAAGTCATGAATTGAACGCCGTAAACGTTAATAAATATGAAATAATTGCAAGTAGTTGTAGAAATGCATGTAATGGAGGAGGCACTTTAATTCTGTCGTCAAATTGAAATACTGAAAATGTAAAAGAAATATTAGATTTGCAAATAAATAATTAAGAGGTATTTGAATGTGCAGCAGTTGTTTGTAAGAAGAAAGCTATTTTAATTGTCTGAATTTATAGATCACCTGCAAGTAATATTGATGATATTTTCACTAAAATATATTTTTGCTTAGATAAAATATTTAAAGAAAAGAAAAATTTTATTTTGGCAGGTGATTTCAATATAGATTTATTACTTAATGGCGATCATTGTAAATCATTGTCAGATCTGTAAATTAGTAGTATGGGAACCGACTCGAATTACCGTTAATACTGCCCCTTTAATTGATAATATAGTAACTGATATTGATAACATTAAAATCAATATCTGTCCCTGTAATTTTGCGGATCATTAATTGATTGAATTTTGTATGAATAAGGAGAATGTTGCGTCTAATAAAAAGGTAATTTTTTTAAAGAGAGATAAAAGTATTGGAAATATGTTAACACTTAGAACAAAGTTGGGGGATGAAAATTAGAAATCGGTGTTTGAGGCTCATACGGCAAACGATAAATTTAATAAATTTTTAGAAATATTTCTTGGCTGCTTCAATTTGAGTTGTCTATTTGAAAAATCCAGTATATCCAAATATCGAAAACATGATTGGATTACCTCAAGTATAAATCTCAAAATTTAAATGAGATAGGTAAGGAGGATGGAAACATTTTAAAAGAGCCTCAAGTTATTGTAAATTCCTTTAATGATTATTTTCTAAATATAATGAGCCACTTGGGGCAAAATGTGATCGGCGAACTCGGAAATAAGACCAGCCGAGATACTTTTCATGTTTCAAATGATATAGTAAAGACTTGTTTAGATTTGATTTTGGTGCCATTAGCTAAAATTATTTCATGTAGGGTGACTACTGGCGTGTTTTCAAACCGAGCAAAATTTGCATGTATCATATTCTTAAGGAAAACTAAGAATAATTATCAAATCAGCAATTTCATGTTTGCCTGTCAGGCCAATTTCATGTTTCCCTGTTTTCATTTTTGAAAATTTTATAAATAAAAGAATTGATAAATTTTTGAATAAATATAATATAATTACCAAGGATCAATTCGGGTACGTTTCAGGTAAAGTTGTCAGTGAGGCGTTATTTCTACTCACTGACAAAGTGGTAGAATATTTAAAAAAAAAACCATGAACAAGTTTCGATGATTGCACTGGACAGTCTAAGGCATTCGATTGTGTTCATCACAATTTCTTACTTCAAAAATTGTATAAAATTGGTTTTAGGGGCGTTGCAAGCGAGCTTTTGCCGGATTACTTAAATAATAGATACCAAAGAGTTGAAACTAGCTATGTTGAACATAACGTGTTTTAGCACCAAAGCTGTTCCAGCTCTTTATAAACGATTTACCATCATGTATTTTAAATTTTAAGGATGTGACGTGTGATGTTTTTCTATATGCGGATATCATCACGATGATTGTACATGATGGAAATGAATCGATTTTGGGCAACATGATCAAGAGAGCAAATAATTTAGTAAATGATTGGTGTCATTCTAACGTTTTATCTTTGAATTTGAATAAATCTCAAATACATAAATTTTAAGTTAATAATAAAAATATGGGGATAGATATTATTCCCGGCTTATCAAACAAATTTTTGGGTATCACATTCGACAGTAGCGTTAGATGGAAAGTTCACATAGATTTATTAAGTGCAAGACTAATAAAGTTTGTTTTCAGGTTAGAATGATGAAAAAAAGAATTGAAATAAAATCTCTTTTGCTTATTTATTACTCAAACTTCTACGCGATCATGTAGTTTGGAATTAATGTATGGGGCTCTAATAACTGCCCCAAAAATGTTTTATTATAACAAAAGGCTTATAAGAATTATATTTGGTCTAAAAAAGACCGAAAGTTCTAGAGACATATTTTAGGATACGAAAATTTCACGTTTTTATGCACTTGAATTGTTAAAGTTTTTCTTAAAAACAAAAATTCTTTCAATACAAATAAAGTTAGTATAAATCGTTATACAAGACAGCAGCGCAGTTATGTAAGCTCCTTATACGATTACAAATGTGTAGATTTAGGACTTCGAAACAGGCAATTCGCCTGTATAGTAAATTTATAAATTTTAAGACAAATAATTCGATAATGGAGAAAGATAGATAAACTTTTATAGTTGCAGTGAAAAATATTTATTGACTTTTTGTCCGTATTCTCTAGACGAAGTGTTGCTATGAGCCTCAGACGAGATTTTGTTTTACTTTTTTTTTTTTTTATTTGTTGTCTATTGATACGAACACTTTGTTATAAGGAGACTTACAAATTACTTTGCAAATGGCATTAAGGATATATTAACTTATTTAAGTATTTTATTGTAAGGATTTGTATTCTTTTATTATTTGACTTCTCAGTTGAATTGATAATAATGAGAACATTAAAATTTAAATTATACTGGTTTCATTTCAAAAGAAATGAATTTTTGTTTTTTTTTTATTACTTATTTTTATGTTATAACATAATATCTATTCAACTGAGAAAATATTTTAGTTTGACTTATGTAATTTACAGTTTAATTTTTTTATGTACTTCATCTAAATACCACTTGTATTCCAAACACTTAACCGAATCACACCATGAGTGATACTCGGGAGTAATTTGATCTTTTAGTATCAGATGCCGGCTATCCTACCTATGGTTTTCTATGGTTTTCCATTAGATTTGCACGAGGTTAATGCCGTTCCTAACAAAGTCAGCCATAACTGCATACCTCCTCCTTCCGTTCTTTTACATTATCCCTTTTAATGACATGTTCTGTACAATACTGTGTTGTTTAAAAAAAAAAAACGAATAAATTGAATTTGAGTTCATGTGGACTTGTTTTTTCTAAACACGTCCAAGATTGAAAAATACGTCCATTATCAAAGAAAGTATTCATTCGAATCGGCTTACGTATTTCAATTACTTTTTCAAAAAATTACTAACGGATCTGTCATTAGTTTTCAATAATAATTCAATTAAAATTAGTTTATTGTGTGGATATAGTGTATAGTAATCATTTTTGTGTTTTCTTGAATGAGGCATTATTGCGGAAGAATTTGACAGCTTGACCACATGTCATCTTTAAATTAACGTCATCCTTATTCGTTAGCACGAGTGATAAGTGAATTTGGACTAATTGTGTTGGATTCATCTTGGCACGAGCTCTGTATACTTGGAGTTTACCATTCACAAGCTATTTTCCTAAAAATCTTTTATTTGCTATCTAGTGAGTAGTTTTTTCTTCGATTTATGTACATCGAACACAAATCAAAGTAAGTCAAAATACAATTACATTTAAGTGTGGTTAGATTTTTAATTCAATTCATCCTTTTTCTTTTCTTAAAAGTAACCCATAAAAAATTCCTTTACGAGCTTTTGCAACAAGATATTTGTTTTCAAAGCAAAATTTACACTTTTGGATTTTAAATCCTGTATTATTTGAAATAATGATCGCAGTTAAAGTTTTATCATCTAAGTCGAAAACTTCTGCGCTCTTTTAGATAATATTGCCCTGGACTATTATTTTGTAAGAACTTTTGTCACTCATCGACGATTTCTTTTAATTTTCTTGTTCCTCTCTATTTTTGAAAGGAAAATACGACACAATGTGCGTTTTCCATTGAAGTGCACAGTATCACCCTCATTATTTGATTTAGTATAATGTGTTGAATTTGCAAAGCTATTAAAATTATCATGTATGAAGACCTTTGACTTGATATTTAAAGTACACAAATTTTAAATGAATGTCAAAATTTAGTTTCATATTAAACTAGACGACCCGGCAAACTTCGTAACGTCTTACAGGCGAATCTTTTTTTTTTTTTTTTAAATACTTATTCTGCTATTTGGGACAGCTGGTTAGCTAGTAGCTTTTAGATTTAGAATTATTATAAATGCACAGCAAAGGGACGTTTTTACAATTTACATTTTACCATAGACAATTTATTTTTGAGTAATGTTACAACAGTATAAATATAGACATTAAATTCTGATTTGTTACTGACTACTGACTACTAACTTCACTCAATTAAGTCCAGTAAAGAAGATTCTGAAATCATGTTTTTCTCTGATACGGATGAAATTATATGGAAATTATCAGAAAAATGCATAGAAAACGATGGACAAAGTAAAAAAGTTCTCAACCTCCGGAAAGGGGGTTAAAATAATGAAAAACTACCCCGAAATACGAATTTTGGGTTATATTTTGAAAATATCAAAAAAAGTTTCAACTAAAAGTTGTAGAGCATTAAATTTTAGGCCTAACTCTTTCAGACCAATTTTTCCTTAAAATGCACCCTTTCACCCCTCGAACGCTCAAAGTACTAAAAAAATGAAATTTCAGAAAAAAATATTAAAATTGGACTTCTTTAATTGTTTTTTCTTTTTATTTTCTTAAAAAAAATTACAGACAACAATGGTAGAGAAAAAAATTTTTTTTTTCATCCCTTCTCTTAAAAGTGTATCTGACTGACTAAAGTATACTAACTCTAGGGCACTTCTAGACATGATAGAAACATGCGGTTTTTTGCATTCGACATGAAATCGCTTGAAACGTACAGGAAAAATCGAAAAACTTGTACTTTGTCATTGCAACCCCCTCCCACCCAAATGGGAAAAATCACCCCAAAATAACAATTTTCTGTTCAATACATCCTAAAAAGATGACTTTTCCTCCCATCGACTCAAACGACTCATCGACTCAAATTAACTGAATACGTCGAAAAATATCATTGAAAACATCGCAGCCACCCGGAATAATGAAAAAACAACCCCCAAAATTGCCATTTTTAGTTTATACATGCTAGAAAGATGAGATTTTCACCAATCGACCCAAAAAATGTCACATGCACTGAATTCTTCGAAAAATTTCATAATCATCATCGAAAAATCTACGTTATCCACCCGGAAAATCGTAAAAAAACCCCCTAAAATTACGTTTTTCTTTTGTGTACATGCTCGAAAGATGGGATTTTCGCTAATTGACCCGAATTAATTTCGCATTAATAGAATACTTTGAAAAATTTCCTTACCCACATGGCAACATCCCCCCCCCCCAATCATAAAACCTCCCGAAAATTTGAATTATAAGTGCCATTCATGCTAGAAAGATAAGGTATTCACCAATAGACACGCAAAAAAGTAAAATTAACAGAATTCTTTTAAATTAAAAAAATTTTTTTTTTCGTTGTATACATGCTAGAAAGATCTAATTTTCACTAATTAACCCGAAATAGTTTCGCATGAATAGAATACTTTGATAAATTTCATCATTACCCACATGGAAACCCCCCCCCCCCCCTCAAATTATAAAACCCCAAAATTAGGATTTTAAGTTCCATTCATGCTAGAAAGATAGCATTTTCACCAATACACACGAAAAAAAGTAAAATTAACAGAATTATTTTAAAATTTTGACTGTCTACATATCAACCCCCCGGAAATTCGAAAAAACACACCATAAAATTACGTTTATTTGTTGTATACTTACATGCTACGAAGATGAGATTTTTCACTAACTGATAAAAAATATTTTCGTATTGATAGAATACTTTAAAAAATTTCACTTGCCACATCGCAACCCCTCGGAAAATCGGAAAATCCCCCGAAAATTAGGTTTTATGAGTTCTATACAATGCAATTGGTGAATATGGGATTTTCACCAATAGATCTGAATTAATGTTAAATTCACAGAATACTTCCAAAAATTTCATTACATCTTTACCTCTCGAAAAGGGAAAAACACCCCCAAAATTTCCCCTTTAAG
This sequence comes from Chrysoperla carnea, assembly GCF_905475395.1. Lineage (NCBI taxonomy): Eukaryota > Metazoa > Arthropoda > Insecta > Neuroptera > Chrysopidae > Chrysoperla > Chrysoperla carnea. Next base: position 5,993,284 of record NC_058342.1, on the reverse strand, counting down.
AGAGAAGCGTTATTGCTAAATGAATGTTTTTTGCATTTGGTCGAAAAGTTTTTCAAATTAATGAGAGTATTCGATTAGCGGAATATTTTGGGTCAATTTTTGGATTGAAATTTAGGGGCAGAGGTTTTAGGAAAATTTTTGGGTTTGGGGTGCTTTGTGAGGCCGCCACGGAATTAAGGAGGGAAAGTGTATACTTAACCAATACATAACGACCAAGTGTGCGCACTTGCAAAGAATAAGATATCCGTATGCGCAGTTATTATATTCAGAATCAATCCTCGCGCAGAACTATAATTTGTGATCAACCTGTGCGCACAACCCATGTACAAGATTTACACACTTGTACACACTTGTAAAATATAAGGAATCTGCATGCGCAGTTATTATATTCACGGTTAACCCATGCGCAGAACTATAATAAGTGAGAAACCTGTGCGTACCGTCAATATGTAAGATGTCTTTTTGGCATGCTGGCTCCGTCTCAATGAAAACTGTATAACGTGGTAAAATGCTTTTTTTGCAAGAGTCTCTTCTTTAAGACCCTACTTAATAATTAATTTAATATATCTCGTAACAAAATGTAATTATTTAATTATTTATATAAAAAAAAAAAAATACCATAGAAGTAATGTATTTTTGAATTAGATCCTTCAAATCTTAAACAGTTAGTTAGATCCTTCAAACCTTGAACAGTCATCAAAAAAGTCTCAGTTGTAAAGCTTAGTAAAAAATAGCAGCTAAGAGAGAATAATCATATTTTTTTTGTTTATCATAGAAAAGTGAGCGAGATAAAATATCTTAGTACAGGACCTTATTTGTAGCAAATAAAATTGTCCCCAGAGGAAATATGGGGGGAAAAGTGGGATTTCCTTTTTATATTTTATCTCCGGGAAAGTAAGGGAAATAAAATATCTCAGTGCTGCACCTTTTAGTAGCAAATGAAATTGCCTACAAAACAAAATTAATGAAAAACAGTTCGACCGCCCATACTTTTTGAGATATTTTCAATAATCTGTTATCCTGTCATAATTGATACCTAACAAATCCAAAAAACCGCATTTCTCTTGCAAGAATACATCTCTCTTAAAGAGCAAGTTTTGGGGGTGTTTTTCCATTTTCGAGAAGTTAAGAAGTAGTTAATGTAATTATTGGAAGTGTTCTGTTAAATTCAGTTTGTTTGGGTGTATTGATGAAAATGCCATCTTTCTAGCATTGTATACAACTTAAGAACCTAATTTTCGGGGAGTTTCTGATTTTTCGAGAGGTTGTGATGTGGGTAATGAAATTTTTCAAAGTATTCTATTAATGCGAAACTATTTTGGATCAATTAGTGAAAATCGAATCTTCGCAGCATGTAAGTATACAAAAACAAAACGTAATTTTATGGTGTGTTTTTTCGAATTTCCGGGGAGTTGCGATGCGTTTGGTGAAAATGTTTAAAGCATTCTATAATATTCACTTTCTTTCGGGTCTATTGGTGAAAATTCTATTTTTCTAGCACGTATAGAACTGAAAACACTAATCTTCGGGGGGTTTTCTGGTTTTCCGGGAGGTTGCGGTGTGGGTAATGAAATTTATTAAAGTATTCATGCGAAATTATTTCGGGTCAATTAGTGGAAATTAGATCTTTCTAGCATGTATACAACGAAAAAAAAAAATTTTAGAGTGTTTTTTCGAATTTTCGTGGGGTTGCAATGTGGATAGAGAAAATTTTAAAAGAATTCTCTTAATTTTACTTTTTTTCGTGTGTATTGGTGAAAATGCTAACTTTCTAGCATGTATGGAACTTAAAATCCTAATTTTGGGGTTTTATAATTTGAGGGGGGGGGGGTTGTTTCCATGTGGGTAATGATGAAATTTATCAAAGTATTCTATTCATGCGAAACTATTTCGGCTTAATTAGTGAAAATTAGATCTTTCTAGCATGTATACAACGAAAAAAAAAAATTTTAGAGGGTGTTTATTTCCAATTTTCGGGGGGTTGCGATGTGGATAGAGAAAATTTTAAAAGAATTCTGTTAATTTTACTTTTTTTCGTGTGTATTGGTGAAAATCCTATCTTTCTACCATGTATGAAACTTAAAATCCTAATTTTGGGGTTTTATAATTTGCGGGGGGGCTGTTTCCATATGGGTAATGATGAAATTTATCAAGGTATTCTATTCATGCGAAACTATTTCGGGTTAATTAGTGAAAATTAGATCTTTCTAGCATGTATACAACGAAAAAAAAATTTTTTTTAATTTAAAAGAATTCTGTTAATTTTACTTTTTTGCGTGTCTATTGGTGAATACCTTATCTTTCTAGCATGAATGGCACTTATAATTCAAATTTTCGGGAGGTTTTATGATTGGGGGGGGGGGATGTTGCCATGTGGGTAAGGAAATTTTTCAAAGTATTCTATTAATGCGAAATTAATTCGGGTCAATTACCGAAAATCCCATCTTTCGAGCATGTACACAAAAGAAAAACGTAATTTTAGGGGGTGTTTTTACGATTTTCCGGGTGGATAACGTAGATTTTTCGATGATGATTATGAAATTTTTCGAAGAATTCAGTGCATGTGACATTTTTTGGGTCGATTGGTGAAAATCTCATCTTTCTAGCATGTATAAACTAAAAATGGCAATTTTGGGGGTTGTTTTTTCATTATTCCGGGTGGCTGCGATGTTTTCAATGATATTTTTCGACGTATTCAGTTAATTTGAGTCGATGAGTCGTTTGAGTCGATGGGAGGAAAAGTCATCTTTTTAGGATGTATTGAACAGAAAATTGTTATTTTGGGGTGATTTTTCCCATTTGGGTGGGAGGGGGTTGCAATGACAAAGTACAAGTTTTTCGATTTTTCCTGTACGTTTCAAGCGATTTCATGTCGAATGCAAAAAACCGCATGTTTCTATCATGTCTAGAAGTGCCCTAGAGTTAGTATACTTTAGTCAGTCAGATACACTTTTAAGAGAAGGGATGAAAAAAAAAATTTTTTTCTCTACCATTGTTGTCTGTAATTTTTTTTAAGAAAATAAAAAGAAAAAACAATTAAAGAAGTCCAATTTTAATATTTTTTTCTGAAATTTCATTTTTTTAGTACTTTGAGCGTTCGAGGGGTGAAAGGGTGCATTTTAAGGAAAAATTGGTCTGAAAAAGTTAGGCCTAAAATTTAATGCTCTACAACTTTTAGTTGAAACTTTTTTTGATATTTTCAAAATATAACCCAAAATTCGTATTTCGGGGTAGTTTTTCATTATTTTAACCCCCTTCCCGGAGGTTGAGAACTTTTTTACTTTGTATATTTCTATGCATTTTTCTGATAATTTCCATATAATTTCATCCGTATCAGAGAAAAACATGATTTCAGACTCTTCTTTACAGGACTTAATTGTTTTGCTTTCCCGGAACCCCTCTACTAACACTACTAATACTTTATGGTATGGTATTAAAGTTCAAGTTGACTTTTAATTATTATTATAAATCTTCTGTATAGGAGTATAGAAAAGTGTTGTTTTTAGACTTTTTCGGGCTATTTTTTATTTTTATCTTCGCAAGAACCGTCCTCGTACTTATTTATGAAAAAAAAGAATTAGCGAAGTCGGTTCAGCTGCTCTCTAGATTTGGGCTTAGCAACATATTCAGCGATTCATTTTTACATTATATATATGAATGTGCAGTTATTAGTACATATTATTAAGAATTCATAATACCATGAATATGCAGTGTTTAATTTTGTTATGTAATAATTAATGTAAATTCATGAATCAAATCAATTACCTCGTTCCTTGCTACAAAAATATTTCTGTGGATTATATGAACGCAAACACGTTGGACTCAGCAGCACCAAATGAATGGATTTCCTAAACTTAATCCCGTGAATTTCCTTCCATTCATGACGTCTTCGATTCGTCAGTAAATCTCTTCATTTTTTTTTCATTTATTGTATATTTCACGAATTTTTCAGGATTTTAAGTCAACCAAGTTCCAGTCCATTCTCATGTTTTTTTGATGACCATCATATAGTTTAGGAGATAATAGAGATTAAAGTTTTGCCCTTATTTAGACCCTCACGAGAAAACAAATATGTTTACGATAATTAAAAAAGTTAACTTTTTGGTAAGGGAAATTTTATATTTTAACAAAGAGGCACTTTTCACGTCCTACACACACACGCTTAAAAATGTTAGTTAAATGTCACGTAAAGACAGAAATGGAAGTGGACTAATTTGGTTAACTATTGAACCTATTCCAAAATATTGTTTTTAGCACACCAATATTTCTAAGTGCAAAAAACTTGAAAGGACATAATAAATAACAGGAGAGGTAAAGAATTCAAAAATGATTATTGATAATTAATTTCGAATATTTTAAGAATTTTTCAAGATCATGGCTCAAAATAATCGCTTAGGATGGTTAATATCTCTTTGTAGCCATCTATGCCTATGAATCGATGCAATCAATAATAGTGCATATCGATATTCTTTCACATTTTTTAACAAAATTTGAAAATATCTTAAGAAAGATGACAAAAAGTGTAATTGAAATTACAATCGGCAAGAAATACGGATGGTATAAGAAATTAATTCTTACTAATTAGCCCAAGATATCGAGCTTAGTAATTGACGTGTACTAATTTATAACACAGAACTCCATGGTAAATTTTAGTTTGTTAGAAAGAGATAAAAATAAACTTTTGATGACTTTGAATTAAGAATACGAATATTAAGATACGAATTTTTATCTCCATCCACAGAATACTGTCGTAACCAATAGACGTTACGGCAAATCATTACGGTTATTTAAGCAGGGGCAAATTTTCTTTTATCCATTCTCCAAACCAGAGTACTTATTACCAGAGTACTTAATGAGAGAAGTTTACTTGAATTACAACAATTGAATTTACTTAAATTGAAAATACTTTTATTGAAAATAATAACTATTAAAGAATTACAATTGATTTTACAAAATTAAGTTTATTCCTGTTGGACGGTATTGGACATCTATATTTGAAATAAAGTTGCAAAAGAATAGATAAAAACAGTTTTGAAATTATCGATCATTGATTATATAAGTCCAACTTGCAAATTTTTGTTTTTTTTTGAATAATATGTTTTTTTTTGTAAGCTTATAGTTTTAGTTTAGTAGTAGTAGCGTAGTAGTTCGGTAGCAATAGTTCAGTTAGTTACACCGCATAGATATAACCGCTTGACAAAATCATCAAAAATATAAAATCATAATTTTTTTAGTTACACCGCTTAAAATATAGTTACACCGTTTAGAATATTAGTAATTTTCGTTTTATGTGTGAATATTAATAATTTAATTAAAGAATATAGTACATTGTGAACTAGAGGCCTTAGTTTTTGTGCGCGATAACGACACGTGTTTTTATTATAGTGAGTAAACCCGATTATTCTCCTTCAATCCAATTAATTATTCTTGCTCATTATAGTACCCACATGTTTGACATGGTATTCGACAAAATCTAAGGTGATTGGCAACATTTTCCGTTAAATTATATTGGAAATTATACCCGGTTGAGAATCAGCTTTACTTATAGAAAGTACAGTCCGATTATTGAAGAATTAAAATCAAAAATTAGAAAATTATAGAACCAATACCAAACATTTTGTTCCTTCGAGCGCAGATACCTATTTAGAAACATTTTAGTCCTTCGAGCGCAGATACCTATTTAGAAACATTTTTTGGTGCTTTCAAGCTACCTATTTAGAAATTTTAGAAATTAATATTCACAATAATTAGCATAGTTAGACATTCTGTGTTTCACGAAAGGTAGAATTTGGCGCGATAGTTTGGGCGTGGCTACCTTTGTATAAATAGCAAAATAATTCACGCAATTAATAAAAAATATTTTGGCTTGTTTTTTTGATGATTTTGTTTAAATAGATGCTTACATAATTTATTTTCGATTGATTTAATTATTAGTTATAGTGTTAATACAGGTACAATAAAATATTTATTTATTTGATTATTATAAGCATACAGGTGCCTTATTAGTAAATAAATCATTTAATTATTTTGAATTTATATAGTCAGCTGAGTCGATATTATTTAATCAACAACAATTTGCAAATTTATTTATTAAATATAATATTTTTTTATAGTTGTATATTTTTTGTATACAAAATGTCTAAAAAACAACAATTAAAAGTTTTGACAGCTAAAAAAGAAACTCTATTTAGTCGGTTACAAAGAGTTTATGATGATAGCAAAAGGATACATGAGCAGGCAAATTTAGTAAATTTTAAAATAAGATATGCTACGGTTGAAGATACACGAAAAGAGTTCGAAGATCTCATCCATAAAATAAATTTATTATCATTGGAGGTAGATGAAGACTATACACCCGATTTTGCATATTTGGATACTGTAGATGAAATTTATTGTCACATACAATCGGTTACTAAAACCGTTTTTAAAAACCCAGAAACTAGTTCAAATAGTGATAGTGGAAATACAACGACTATTAGCAAATCAATACCTCGTTTACCAAAACTTTCATTAATTAAATTTTCAGGCGAAATTCAAGATTGGCCCATATTTTATGAATCATTTCTTATGATACATAATAACAAAGATTTATCATCCGTAGATAAAGTTCATTATTTAATATCAAGCCTCACTGGAAAGGCACTTAACATTTGTGCGGGAATCCCTCCCATTGGAGCAAACTATACGGTTATATGGGACACATTAGTTAGGAAATATGAGGATAAACGTTTATTGGCTACAAGTTATTTAGATAAAATTGTAGATTTGAAACCGTAACAAATGCAAAGCACCGACTCTCTTAACAATTTTTTCAATCAGTTTGATGCGGCTGTTCGAGCTCTTAAAAAACTAAACATTGACGATTTGAGCGATTATACTTTCGCATATTTAGCTCTAAAGAAATTAGATAGTGAAACAAATAAACTGTTTTAGAATACTCGTCGTGATTCCTTCATATGCGGAAGTCATAAAATTCGTAGAAGAACAATCTAAAATTTGTTCACGTTCATCTTATGTAACGAAAGGAAATGCATCATCTAGTAAGAATTTATCATCGATTAGTCCAAAATTTAAAACGCATTCGTTTGTCAGCGTTCAAAAAGATGTTGCTGATACTTACAAAATCAAATGTCCAATTTGTAGCAATTCTCATACAATTAGCACTTGTTCAAAGTTTGTACAAGTGGAACCATTAGAACGATACAAAATAGCTCGTGACAAAAGCTTATGTTTAAATTGTTTAGGTAATCATAAAATAAAAAATTGTTATAGTAAAAAAGGATGTAGAATATGTGGTTTGAAACATAATACATTATTGCATTTTAATCAAAATAATAGTAGTCAGCAAGACCATTCTCCAAGTAGAGCAAATGTTTCTTCGAACCTCAATAATTGTAAACCCATATTAGACGATGAGGTAAAGCAAAATAGTTTAATTTCAGTTTCAAAAATTGTTCCATCAAATAGTAGTAGTCACACATTAAGTTTATGTTCAACAACTAGTACACAAAATTATCCAAAGTCAAATAGCACGATCGTTTTAGGTACCGCTCTGGTATACGTGCTTGACAAAAATGGTAATCAACACACTGCTAGATTTTTGTTGGATTCAGCGAGTCAATGTCATTTTCTTACCAGTATGTGTTGTAGACGATTAAATTTATCCATTTGAAACAACTCGTCGACAGTCCAAGGCATTGGGAATGGAGTGAACCTAGTTAAAGGTGAAGTTCATTTAGTTTTTTCGTCACGTTTGAATGAAAATTATCGGTACTCCATAGTAGCTTTAGTAGTAGATAGAATCACCGATAAATTACCCCATTCTTCCGTCGATATTAATACGATGCCTCATCTAATGAATTTACCATTAGCGGATGTAAATTTCCATACTCCGGGCGAAATAGATGGAATAATTGGAGCTGAACTATATTCTAATATTCTCGGTAACAATAGAATTATGGGATTAGATAATTGTCCAGCCGCTTTAGAAACCACTTTAGGTTACGTTGTCATGGGAAAATTTCCTGTTTTAACCAATCTGAATTCACTTTTTGTTTTGTATAGTTTTTGTACAACAATAGAACCCCCTCTGGAAAAATTAGTAGAAAAATTTTGGAGTTTAGAGGAAGTTGTTTTCTCTTCCTTCTAAACCAATTCATAGTCCGGACGACATCCATTGTGAAACAATATTTAAAGCAACGTATAAAAGACAAGCTTCTGGTCGATACACAGTCGCTCTCCCATTTCGCGATAATTGGTTACAATTAGGTGATAGTTACTTCGTGGCTTTACGAAGATTTCATGCATTAGAGAAAAAATTTAGACAAGATCCTCAATACAAAATTCAATACAGCCAAATCATCAAAGATTATTTGAATGAAGGTTATTTGAAAAAATTAGATAGAAATACCGATGTAGTAGAAAGTGCTTATTATATTCCACATCATGGAGTTATTAAGCTAGAATCCGAGAGTACCCCACTTAGAATAGTTATGGATGCTGGTGCCAAATCCAATAGTTCGTACTCTCTCAATGATTTATTGTATAGTGGTCCAAAACTCCAGGCGGACGTTTTGGCATTGTTTTTAAAATTTAGACTATTTGAAATAGCACTTACTGCGGATATAAGACGTATGTATCTGCAAATAGATATGGCCAAAGATCATAGGCGTTTTCAAAGAATATTATGGCGTGATTCTGAAGACGACGATCTTTCGGTTTACGAACGACTGTTACGTTTGGGGTTAAATCGTCTCCATTTTTAGCTCTTAGAATTATTCAACAGTTAGCGGAAGATGAACAAACTTCCTATCCTTTAGCATCTAAAGTGGCACGCAACCACATGTATATGGATGACCTCATTACTAGCGTTCATTGTCTATCTGAAGCAAATGAACTTTATAGAGAAATGATAGAATTTTTCAAAAGTGGTGGATTTGAAATAGTAAAGTGGGCTACTAACTCTAGGCAGTTACTCGAAATAATTCCGGATAGTTTACGGGCAAACAATCCGAAAAATTTTGATTCGGAATTAATGAAAATTTTGGGTCTCCATTGGCAACCTAATAGTGATATCTTATCATTCAATCGAAGTTTCGAAAAGGTGACATGTACCAAAAGAAATATTCTTTCGATAGTGGCACGGATATTTGATCCAAGTGGATTTGTTGCGCCTGTTACTTTACAATTAAAATTATTTATCAAGGAATTGTGGACATATAAAATAGATTGGGATCAAACACCACAAAATAGTTTTGTTAAACGATGGGAAGATTTTGTAATCGAAATGCCATTATTGAAAAATTTTAAAATTCCGCGCCATTTAGGAGTTTTTACAGACTCTGTTCCCATACTTGTAGGATTTTGTGATGCTAGTGAATCAGCCTATGCGGCATTAGTTTATATGCGTAAAACACATGATAAAATAACATGTAATTTGATCTGTGCAAAATCAAAAGTATCGCCATTGAAAACACTTTCAATACCTCGTCTTGAACTTTGCGCAGCACTCCTGTTAGCAAAAATAATTAATTTTGTGGTTCAAACTGTTGAAACTTAATTAAAATTTGAACATATTTATGCCTTTTTCGATTCAACAGTTAACCTTAGTTGGATAAATTCGTCACCTCATAAATGGAAAACATTTGTAGCCAACAGAGTTGCGAAAATTCAATCCATAATTTCCCCTAGTTCATGGTTCCATATAGATGGTAAAAAAAATATAGCAGATTGTCTTAGTCGCGGTTTGTCTCCAGCTCAATTTATGGCTAAACGTGATTGGATTCATGGACCCTCTTGGTTATTACACGATGAATCAAATTGGCCTGTGAAATCGTTTAATGTAGACTTAAATACCACGTTAGAGCAGCGCTTAGTTTCTTTGGTTATAGAAGATCAAGAGCCAAATCCTTTATACTGTTTAAAACAAAATAGAAGTTGCTCGGCCTCCGTACGCAAACTCAGATCGTTTATTCATGATGGATTACTTCGAGTTGGTGGTCGCTTGGTGAATGCTCAATTAGATTTTAATAGTCAACATCCAGTATTACTTCCTAAAAAGGACGTTTTTGTAGATTTGCTGATACGTCATTATCATCAAATAAATTTACATACCGGACCAAATTTGTTACTTTCGTTGTTAAGACAACGTTACTGGATCCTTGCTGGACGAAACGTAGTTCGAAATATTATTTCGAAATGTAATTTTTGTTTCAAATCTCGGCCTCAAATACAGTATCCATTGATGGGAAATCTTCCTTTTTTAATCGCCACCGTGGTGCGCGTTCGCAAAAGGCCTATATTTGCCTATTTGTATGTTTTTCTACAAAGGCAACACATTAAGAGCTTGTCTCAGACCTTTCAACTGCAAATTTCATACAAGCATTGAAACGGTTTTTGGCGCGTAGAGGTCTCTGTTTAACATTATGGTCAGACAGATGAACTAATTTTATTGGAGCAAAAACAGTTCTGAAGGAGATGTATGACTTAATTGCATCGCAAGAATTCGAGCAAACGGTCACTTCGGAACTTGCCCAAAGAGGCATTGAATGGAAGTTTATACCAGGGCATGCACCTCACATGGGCGGTTTTACGGGAATCGAATGTAAAGGCGGTTAAATCGCATTTATTAAAAATTGTAGGGAGTCGGTTGTTAACATATGAGGAAATGAATACCTTATTAATACAAATTGAAGCTTTGCTAAATTCACGTCCGTTGTGTATGTTAACATCCGATCCGTCCGAACCCCTTGCTTTAATGCCCGCTCATTTTTTGACACTCACTCCCTTGGATAAACTACCCACATCAGATCTGACCCAACAAAATTTAAATAGATTAGATCGATATCAACTAATTGACCGAATGATCCAAGATTTGGAAGCGCTGGCATATAGAGTATCTCCATACTCTACAATCTAGAGAAAAATGGAATACGGATACAAACCCAATTAAATTGGGAACTGTAGTTTTATTAGTACAACCGATGTACGTATCCCCTTTGAAATGGCCCTTAGGGCGTATTGTAGAGGTATTTCCTGGTTCCGATGGCATGGTTCGTGCAGTATCCGTCAAAACAAAGGCGGGTACGTATAGTCGTCCAGTTTTAAAGGTATGTCCTTTACCCACCCAATAAATAATTTAGGAATTAGGAATATTCTATCATCACTAATTTTTTTGAATAGAATCCTATCATTTTTTATTTTTCCATTTGTTTAATTTTCTACAATACTATCATAGAATTAGTAAATTTATTTAGTACTTAGTGGAAGTTGACAATATATTCCAATGGTTAGAATTAAAACATTAATTTTCATGGAATTTGTAGCCCGATTCTGAAACATTCTTTCAGGTGCGGGGGAATGGACGGTATTGGACATCTATATTTGAAATAAAGTTGCAAAAGAATAGATAAAAACAGTTTTGAAATTATCGATCATTGATTATATAAGTCCAACTTGCAAATTTTTGTTTTTTTTTTTTTGAATAATATGTTTTTTTTGTAAGCTTTTAGTTTTAGTTTAGTAGTAGTAGCGTAGTAGTTCGGTAGCAATAGTTCAGTTAGTTACACCGCATAGATATAACCGCTTGACAAAATCATCAAAAATATAAAATCATAATTTTTATAGTTACACCGCTTAAAATATAGTTACACCGCTTAGAATATTAGTAATTTTCGTTTTATGTGTGAATATTAATAATTTAATTAAAGAATATAGTACATTGTGAACTAGAGGCCTTAGTTTTTGTGCGCGATAACGACACGTGTTTTTATTATAGTGAGTAAACACGATTATTCTCCTTCAATCCAATTAATTATCCTTGCTCATTATAGTACCCACATGTTTGACATGGTATTCGACAAAATCTAAGGTGAGTGGCAACATTTTTCGTTAAATTATATTGGAAATTATACCCGGTTGAGAATCAGCTTTACTTATAGAAATTACAGTCCGATTATTGAAGAATTAAAATCAAAAATTAGAAAATTATAGAACCAATACCAAACACCTGTAATTAACACTTAAATTAGGTATCGAATTTGATATAATTTAGCATTGAAGATGCTACTGATTATATAGTAATTTATTGCTGATTTGACATTATTGCCATTTACGTCAATCGTCTGACTATTGCTTAAATATAAAATACATACAGGGTAAACCAGCATATATGGTACATCAAGTGCCATATTGAATTACCAGTATTGAATTTAGTATTTTCATTGGATGTACATATATCCAATAGTAGGAGATTTTTAATAAAAAATAATAACAATTAGTCCTGGAGCCATGGCTTATAAATATTCGGGATCACCTAATCTTTGAGACTGCATGTATGCTCTTTATGTCTAGTTGACTACTTCTGATATGAGAAAATTTTTGGTTTTTGCCTGGAAAAGTTATTACGTTTGAAAGTTTACCTAGTCACAGTAGATTTTTGCAAAAATATCAAAATAATAATACTTGTTTGAAAAGTTTTTGAATCAAAACATTAAAAGTAGAAGAAAAAAACTAGACTCGTACTTTTTTGTAAATAAAGGTATTTCATCTTGTGTAATTTTTATTTTAAGTATAATTTTAAGAGTAACAAAAATAATAATACTTTCAGGTCTATTGATTTCATGGAACATTGAAATAATGTATGCGTTTTAAAAAAGCTCACTACTTTTATCCAAACAGGCAATCAGACATATTACACGCTTGCATTTATATCGGAAATGATGAAGAAAATATAGGGATAAACAAGCTAAATATCCGCCGTCTAACAGTCACAACAAATTTTTTCAACTTACTATTTTAATTTATGAATTTTTATTAAACCATACAAAAAAATTCAACCGTGAAGGACTAAATTGTCTGTAATAATAACTTTTTTGTATTTGAAGAATCCCAACAAGTATAATGACTGAAAATATTTTTCTCGGCCAAGAGTTTTTTTTCCTCAAAAATTAATATTTAATGAAAAGCGATTAAAAGAAAATAACATTTGCTTATGCCCAACAAAAAAACTACATTTACAACACTACCTGTTTGATGTAATTTCATTTATCATATGCCTGGCCCCGGGAACATAAAACTATATTTTTCAAATATATTATCTGTCTCATTGTAAAGCAATAAAGCAATAAAGCAATAAATATTTCATGTTAAAACGAATCAATAAAGGTTAAAACTTATCTAAATGGTCAATTACAATTTTGAATGATTCAAAAATATCCTACTATTTAAAAAATATTTGTATAAGGGTAAGCCCTTATGTATGTAAACTCCGCCTCCATGTACCAGTTATATAGATTAACCCTGTATATGTCCACACACACACATTTACTTTTACATATATACTTTTCGTACTAAAGCCAGTTATAAGAATGATAATGCCACTTCAGAGTGGGGTTTTTGTTTATATTGCATTTTTCTAATTATATTCAATACAAAATGCAAAACATTCAAAAACAATTCGATCATGATGTTGACTGCATTAAATATATTCATTTCCACCTATTTTATTTTAATGGTATTCCAACAATGGCATATTACACTGTGACATAAAAAGTGCAAATTATTATTAAATGATATCTCCAAGAACATATGCCACAGAAGTATAATAACTTGTTATGGCATTTGAAGACAGTCACTCAGCAACCGTTCGAACAGTACTCGTATAGTAAGCATCACAAAAAAATTAGAAGCGAAATATTTTAAAATATTTCCTAAATCGAAAAATTCAGCTGTTAGATTGAAGATCTTTATCGAAAGAAGAAGTTTGGAAGGAATTTATTGACGAATTGTCTTTTACATACCATGAAAAACATAATCCATCATATACGATAGTGGTGTTACATTAAATATCATCGATATCTATATTACACTAGATTAAATACCATCGATATCTAAATACCAGAACTCTGTATGTTTATTTGAAACAATAATTAATAAACAGAATAGAATATCCTGAAAGAATATTTATCAGAACAAAACTTCCATGAACGCCTCCGAAGTAGTTTCGGAACCGTCAAGTGCCCACCCGAATCTGCATACCATCACTTGGCAACTTTTCTTGTACCCAAACACATATGTATTCCCGCCAAACGCATGAAAATTCAGATCAATTGCACAAAGAATTGTTCATAACTGTACAAATATTTCTTCACAATTGCTAGAAAATTGATTGACTGGGATATCATAAAGTAAATAACACAGAAATACTCTAGCCTTTAGTGTTATGATTTATTTTCTGAGAAAATTTTCTATTTTTCTTTTTTGGATTCATTTTTCTTCATTTGTGTAGATTATTAACATACATCACTCTACTCTTGCAATTGTAAATTCAATACTTATGAGTAACAGTTATTAGTAATCACTACCCCCATCAAAATTTGATAAAAAATTATAATATAGTCTTCGCTATGGTATTCAATCTAGTAAGGTTAAGGAATGGCAGAAAAGCATTGTATATGTGGGTGTTTAATGCAGCATTGTGTAATGTAAAAAAGATGATTGAATTGGTTTAATATGTTGTAATAGGTATTGGAGGGGCAAAGCCCGAACAAAAATGAGACGGGAGAACTTAATGGACTGTAAAATAAAGTAAATGAAATTTGTACTCACGTGTTTTTGATGGCTAAATGATTTAGTACGATGAGGTTTGGTTAGGAAAATAAGTTGGATTGAAGGAAAAATTTAGGCTCAATTCAACCTCATGCTTCGTGCATCGTTATACTCGGCACCTCGTTGATAACTTCGACCATACACAAAAACCATGCAATCAAAATTTGCACTAAATCCAAAAGCACATTACATTAATATTGTTACACTTATTATTTTAAATTGAATTTAATGATGAAATGCAACAAATAACACCCGATGAGCACGTGGTAGCACTCAAATATAATTACCGTAAACCGTTAAATTTAAATGTGTGAATTACGCAAAAGACGAAAAATAAGAAATATATGAAAAAAACACTCTTAACTGATTTGAAATTAGTTTGGAGAGAATATGATTCTCCTCCAGAAATTAGCGATTCAATGTGATTCAATGTGATTACATTATGAAGGAACCGAGCGGCCACTTATTGGCCGCTCGGTTATATTAGTTCAAATGGGTCGGTGTTTAATACAGGCCGGAGTTAGATGTGTTTATACATGGTTACTGGTTAGTGATATGCACTACCAATGTAATATCAACGAAAAACACTATTAGATATAAATAATACCGCGCATTTTGAAATGGCTCAAACATAAATGATAAGTACAACACCCCCAACGTCGGGGGTGGCGGCAGGTTGCTTCCATTTGGTTCTTTGAACTAAAGTATTTAAATAATCACGAGACCAACGTCTCCAAAAACTTTGGACTACATGTCGCTGGTTCAACCATCGGTCACGAACGGGCTGATCAGACGGTGGGTAACCTGCGAGTAAAGAGGCCAAGGGTGTGCCGGTGAGAAAGTATCCAGGTGTTAAATACTAGGATGCCTCGGAGGGATCAGCAGGCAGGTCGCATAACGGGCGACTATTTAACACCGCTTCGATTCGGGCGAATATCTTGAAGTAGTCTTCAACGGAATAGGAAGACTCATGGAACATGCGTTTAAGCAATGATTTGGCGGATTTGACACTGGCTTCTCATAAACCTCCGAATTTTGGAGCGTATGCACAATTGTAGTTCCATTGCACGTTTTTAAGAGACAAATAATCGGAGATATTTTCGCGATTTTCTCGTAGAAAAAGAGAAAATTCATTTAAAAGGCGTGAAGCGCCAAGAAAATTCCGACCTTGGTCAGAATATATATCGGAAGGAAGACTTCAACGGGCTACGAATCGATCTAAAGCTGCTAAGAAGCATTGAGTTGTAAGTTCCGAGGCAAACTCCAGATGAACACACTTTGTAGAGAAGCACACAAAAATACAAAGTTAATCCTTGGTTAAGCGAAGTTTGCGGGGGTTACCGGATTGAACAACGAATGGACCGGCAAGATCCGCTCCGGTGTGTGAAAAAGGAATAGATAGTGTGACTCTAGGCTCTGGTAAAGCGGTCATTTGAGGCGCGAAAGGTACAGCACGAAATCTGCAGCATAGGCTTCTTAAATGAGAACCCAAACAGTTGAAACACCGATTGAGTGATTGTACGTCATATATCGATATTTATTGGACAATTCCATTTTTAATTACGATGGACAATTTGCGAGATTATGCTCCACTCTGCCACGTATGCATTTTGAAATTTGAGTGCTGTGTTTTGACGAAGAAAATTTGTTTAAATTATGAGAGGTATTTACTAAAAATGATTTGTGCATGCTTGGTTTTGAAAACGTTGGGTTAGTGGTGCGAGTAATGGGTATTTGCAATTCTAATGAACGAAACTGATTTGTAACAAAAGTAATTAAGTCGGTACATGACGGAATCTCCTTGCCTGAATGACGTAATTCAAATTTTCGGCGCATATTAGCGTCCAGATTATTTAACGTTAAATTAAAGAAAATAAAATCAATTAAATCTGGAAGATACATAGAACGAATAGACTTTACAGCGGTTTCATGAGTGGTGAGAAATAAGTTTAAATTGTTAAAGTTCGACAAATAGGTTGTCTTAAATGCTAAGATTTTTTGTAATTAAAAACTTGCTATGCGCCTTTTATTGTTGTAACGAAAACGTAACGCTTCATAAGCCAACGAATAACTATCGCTGGTTAAAGCGAAACCGGAAATTACAGCTGTCGCATCACCTTTCAAGGATGTTTTTAAATAACGAAATTTGCAAATGTTGTTCATAATTTTTGCATGGACAAGACTGTCAAAAATGGAAATAAATTCCAACCACGAATCTATATCGCCGTGAAATTGAGGTAAATTAATCCGTGCTAAACTGTTGTCGTGTTGAACAGATTTGACTGAGTCAACCGATGTAGAATCAGAAACTTTGTCTGGCATTAATTCCTTCAATTTATGATAATGCAGCTCGATTGAAAATGTCAACTGATCGTATGGAATTTGAGCTGAAACCATTTCGATTCGCTTTGGTTTTTTTATTATAGGGTTAAATTTCAAAATATCGTTTAGAATTCTTTTATGATTTTCAATAAACGATGGTAGCCTTTTGTAATGTAATTCGCATTGCAAGAAATCGTCTTGCGAAAGATTTTTGAAAAAAAAAATAAATAAATATTTTGAAATTGAATATTTGGAGTACTTATAAAATATTAAATAGCCAAAAACAATTTTGATATTGTAAATTGTCAACAGTGTGACATCAATTCTGATCAATTGTCAATTGTCATCAGTCTGACTAGAATAATAGAAATTTGAAATTTTATGATTAAATGCCAATTAAAATGGCGGCGTGAGTTGGTGGAAAAAAGAATTTTTCATTGAAAGAACTATGACATAACTTGTTAATTAAAAAAAAAAAAAAAAAAAAAAAAAAAAACAGAAATTAACGATATTGATATGAAATTTTGATTAATTTTGAACGATGAATGAATTTCGATGTTAATCGAAATTATTTATGCAATTATCCACTTCTTGATTCGATTTTTTGGGTTGAATTGACCAGAAATGGTCGAAAATACGGTTCGAAATGACTAAAAATGTAGGGGCAAAGCCCGAACAAAAATGAGACGGACGAACTTAATGACTGTAAACAAAAAATTAAATGAAATTTGTACTCAAGTGTTTTTGATGAGTAAATGATTTGATGAGGTTTGGTTAGGAAAATAAGTTGGACAAAAGGAGAAATTTAGGGTCAATACAACCTCATGCTTCGTGCAACGTTATACTCGGCACCACGTTGATAACTTGGACCATACAAAAACCATGTAATCAAAATTTACATTAATATTTTTACACTGATTATTTTAAATTGAATTAAATGTTGAAATACTACAAGTAACACCCGATCAGCACTTGGTAGCGCTCAATTATCATTAACGAAAACCGTAAAATTTAAATGTGTGAATTACATTTAAAAGACGAAAAATAAGAAATGAGAAAACTCTCTTAACTGATTTGAAATTAGTTTGGAGATAATATGATTCTCCTCCAGAAATTAGAGATTCAATGTGATTCAATGTGATTACATTTTGAAAGAACCAAGCGGCCACTTATTGTCCGTTCGGTTATATAAGTTCAAATTCGTCGGTGTTTTGTACAGGCTGGAGTTATATGTGTTTATACATGGTTAGTGATATGCACTACCAATGTAATAACAACGAAAAACACTATAAGATATAAATAATACCGCGCATTTTGAAATGGCTCAAACAGGTATTTTATAATATTCGCCACTTTCACTAATCATAATTTTTAATACAAATAAGAAACTAGAAGTAAGTGTCATATGTAGTTCAGTTCTGTATTGTGAATGTAGTCAATTAGTTATCATAATTTAACTTCATTCTAGATATATTATCGGCCATATTGATGTGAATGAATTGTGCGTTTGATTGAGGCAAAGAGTCGTGAATTTTATCTTCCAACATTTTTGGGTTGGAATTTTTTAATTAAATTATATAGTGTCATGAAAATTTCGTACGGCATAGGCGTAGCGACTCGCTATGTACTATTTTGGATAATGATGCACATCCATTAGAAGTATTTAAAATACAAGAACAAGAGGAGGAATTGAAAAAAAGACGATGGTAGCCGTTAAGGAAATTAAAATCAAAACTGATGTGCCAGAAAAAACAAAACCTGCACTAACCGGACAACGGAAAACAATGAAAGATTCAAGAACGTATTCAAGAACGTAATAACAGACGTAATCGTGTAGTGAAACTGAAAATATTGCTCGTTTCAATCGTGATGATCGACCGCCAAGAAGAAATTACAACCGTGGAAGTGCTGACAATGACAATAAATCTGGACCACGTGGAGGACGTAGTGGAGCCACTGGACGTGATAATCATGAAAAGCATGTTTTTAACATTGAGGTAGGCTTTGGTGACTCACGACGAGGTGGTCTAGCTGGATCCAGAGCACGTGATGATGCTAGAGGTGGTCAAAGAGAGGGACCTACAGATTGTGGTGATCGTGGTAATCGTGGACCCAGAGATGGTGGTGATCGTGGCGATCGTGGTGAATGTGACGAACGTGGCCCAGGCCTCAATAAGAAAAGAATAGACTTAATTAAAATTAAACCGAAATAATCCCACTGATGATCAGGCTCCTGGAGCAGCCTGTGCTCAGTAGGCAACAGGCGGACAAGCTAAAAATAGTAACCAAATTTTAGCTCCCACGTCCATCCCTTCTCTCCTTAGTCCTCCTCCCCCTCCCCCAAAAAACGCTTTTGTAATTTTTTGTGTGTGTCGTTAAGAAAAAAAGAAGCAAGGTAGTAAAAAACAAAATCAAAAATGTTTTTTGAAATTATTATTGTTGTCAGAGACGGGGACACATTTTAAATAAGTGTTACAGTTCGGAGTGTTCATATGCGTCCCTTCGCGGCATAATTTCACAAAAACTAAAGAAGATCGCTATGCAATATTAACATTGCTTTATTTTTATAGCACTTATATATAAAATATACATAGTACATTAAGTTTTATACCATGTACATATGATATATACATAGTATATTAAGTTTAGTCCCAAGTTTGTAACGCCTAAAAATATTGATGCAACAAAAAAAAAATTTGGTATAGGTGTTCATAAAATCATCTAATTAGTCCATTTCCAGTTGTCCGTCCGTCCGTCTGTTAACTCGATAACTCAAAAACGAAAAACGATATCAAGCTGAAATTTTTACAGGATGCTCCGGACATAAAAAGTGAGGTCGAGTTCGTAAATTCTGAATATAGGTAAATGGGTCTTGGGTTTGTAGGACCCATTTTGTAAGCCCTTAGAGATGAACAAATGTTAAAATGTGAAAAATATTCCTTATAAAAAAATAAACAATTAATTGAAACATTTCTCCGTAAACATCACTGTTTACCCGTGAGAGCGCAACTTATATAGTATGTAATTTATGGGAATATCAGTTATGTATGTGTGAAATGTATGTATGGGTAATGTCTCAGCGTAATCAACACAGTCCATACATGGTATTTTAACAATTAACTCAGTCAATTGTTTGTTTTCACTTCTTGATTATGAATAAATTTTTTTTTTTTAATTTCCCCATTTAAAAATTAATAACACTATTAAAAACAATGATAATAAATATACAAATCGAAAATGTAGTATTTTTTACGTAAACAATTCAAACAAAAACAATAATAAGTGTCATTTTTCAAAATATTACAATTATGAGTAAAAATGTCTTTTGTTTTAGACAATAAACTTTTTTAGTAAATTGATAAAAGGAGTTTAATTAGCTAAGGATTAACGAAGTAAATAAAGCATTAAAAAAAATATTGACCAAGTCAAAATGTTAAAATAAAAAAAGGGATGATCACCACGTTCACCACCATCTCTAGTTACCCCTTTTGGACCACCTCTAGCACCATCACGTGTTCTGGATCCAGGTAGACCACCTCGTCGTGAGTCACTAAGGCATAATTCAATGTCCAAAACATGTTTTTGACGATTATCACATCCAGCGGCTCCACTACGTCTGTTATTACGTTCTTGCGACTCTTATTACGATCTTGAATACGTTATTCCGTATTATGTTATGGACCATTTTTCTTCCCTTCCGTTTCCTGTGGTTTGACATTGTGAATTTGATCTCTCATTGATCTTTGATTAATTTCCGTTGTCGAGTTAGCGCAGTTTTTTTTATCGCTGGTACGTCAGTTTTGATTTTATTATAATTAGGTTCCTTTCGGCCTTCGTCTTTTGTTTCACTCATAGCGATTCGTTACGCCTATTTCACACGAATTTTCCATTGCACTATAGAATTTAAGCAAAAATTCCAACCATAAGATGTTGGATGATAAAATTAACGGCTCTTTGTTTCAATCTATCGGACAATTATAATATATATATTATATATATTATATATAATATATACAATTATATATATATATATATATATATATATATATATATATATATATATATATATATATATATATATATATATTATATATATATATATATATATATATATATATATATATATATATATATAAAATATATGATACGAACTTCTAATTACTTATTAATATTATTATTAATATTAAAAATTATGATAAGTATAAGTGTAGAATATTATAAAATACCTATTACAACCAAGACTAAGGAATAAAGATAAGACCAAGGAGTACAGTCACACACACACACACAGACAAAGGATCAGGCCAGACGCACTGATTATTCGACCAACGGAAAGGGCAAAGTACGCCGAGATCTTGCGTCGAATGAAACAGGACGTCCCTGATGAACAGGTTCGCACGACGGTGGATAAGATTAACAAGACCCGGACCGGGGATTTGTTGATTACTATTTCGAGGAAGAGCGCTGACGAAGGCCAAGGCCTGCAGAAAACCATCGCGGACATCCTCAAGGATGAGGCCAAAGTGATTTGCAGAGGACCACAGGAGGTCATCGAAATCCGAGACATCGATGACGAGACAACGAAGACCGACATACAGGCGGCCCTGAAAAAAATAGCTGGAGAAGCTTGTGAGACACCTCTGGAGGCAATCAAGATACGTAAAGCCTACAGAGGTACCCAGTTTGCCACGGTAACGCTATCAGCGACCACAGCGCAGACATTGCTTAATGAAAACGGCAAAATTCGGATTGGTTGGGTTAACTGTCGAATAAGAGCAACGAAGAGGCCAATCAAATGTTTCAAGTGCTGGCATTTCGGACATCATGGTTTCCATTGCAAAAGCAGGGTGGACCGGTCTAACCTTTGCATCAGGTGCGGACAGGAAGGGCACAAGATCGCTGATTGTAAAAATCCAGCCAAATGTGCATTATGTTCTGAGAATCAAAGCGCAGAAAACGTTGCTCACTATGCCGGAAATAATAGATGCCCAGTATTTCAAGAGGCATTCCAGAAGATGACGACCAAAAAAGCATACTGCAGCTCAACCTCAATCATTGTGAGGCTGTGCATGACCTGCTCATGCAGACCGTGCGCGAATTAGAGCTTCATTTAGTACTGATAGCAGAGCCATACAAACACCTGAGTACCCAACCTTGGGAATCGGACAGCACCACTAAAGCTGTCATTTGGTCCTGTGGCAAGTTCCCCTTCCAGAGTACAGTTCACAATGGCAGTGCCGGCTTTGTAGCAGCCTCAGTAGATGGCATCCGCTTCTACAGTTGTTACGCACCACCCAGCCTCTCCACTGATGATTTTACTGACTTCTTAGATCGACTGACCGAGGATGCAAAGCAGCATCATCCAGTGGCAATAGCCGGGGACTTCAACTCCTGGGCAGTAGACTGGGGTAACAAGCAGACTAACCCGAGAGGTAAAGCATTACTAGAGGCCTTTACCGCACTAGATGTAGTCTTGCTCAATAATGGTGACACACCAACCTACACCAAAGGCGACGCAAGTTCCATCGTAGATCTCACTTTCGTCAGCAGCAGCATCGCCAGAGCTAACTGCAATTTGAAGGTGATGGATATCTACACTGCTAGCGATCACAATGCGATTATCTGGGAAATATCCAATGACCACAATATTAGAAGGCCTAATAAGCTATCTAACCACATTGCGTGGAGAGTGAAATACTTCGACGCAAGTGCGCTGACGATAGCCTTGGACTGTGACCCGATCATTCCTGGTTGCGCGAAAGAACAGACTAAAGACCTGATGAAGAGAGTGACCCAAGCCTGTGATGCCAGTATGCCACGTAAACGTGGCATAAATCAAAGACCTTCGGTGTACT